>NC_081342.1:54754668-54782067 GCF_029784015.1 Lycium ferocissimum | reverse complement strand
GAGAGGATGACTAGAGGTATAACTAAAAATAAAGCAACAGACGTGTTAGCTAATATTAACCTCCTAGCTAAAATCCTTTCCCAGTTTGCTGGTATTGCCATTTTTCTTCTACTTTTTTGCTTTGTAATGGACGAGAGGCAAAATACATGCATGAATGGAACAGGCAGCAAACTAAGTGTGGTTTTTTTCTTTAATAGGAGGGAAAAGAACTTTATAGAGTTGCACGGCTGGAAGTAAAACAAGAGCGGTTTGTTTGAGACAAAATGTATAAGTTACAAAAGAATCCCTAACCATAAGAGATTAATTTGCATGAAACTACACGCGTTAATTAGTTAAAAGGTGTATACAAACCATAATCCTGTACAAATTAAAATTATTTATCGTTGACCATCAAGAATTTATAGAACGAAAGAATGTACAATGACAATAAATCCCCAGAACAGAAGACTTAGGATAAGTAGGAATAGAACATAACAGGCCTTAATAATAAGAGTGTAATGAACAGTGTGGTTCCACTCTTGTTAATTGTGCAAAATATTTAACGTTTACTACAGCCAAGAGGAAAAGACAAAGTATACCTCGGTATTCTTCAAAGAGGCAAGTGCCACACATGCTCGGGAAAGCAGAAAGTCTCCAGCTAGTACTGCTATCTGCACCAAATAGAAGTGATAATAGGGTCAGCAGATAGCAAGGTCGCATAATTTAACAACCCACATTACAGAGTTACTTTGTGAAATGTAACCCACAGGTGAAAATTGCTCTTCCACCCACTTATTTCAAAAGCGAAAAAAGTCCATTTCAAAACAATTGCTCTTCCACCCAAGAGGGGAGAGCATGAGTCCCCCCCCCCCCCCCCCCCACTATCACTCGGCCTGCTCTAATTCTAAAATGAACTGCTTTAATATAATATTATAATTAAAACTTAGTACCGCTATCTGTAGTAAGAATGTCATATCCAATATTCTACTTGGTGATATAAGATACTCCCTCCTGATTCAATTTATATTACACCTTAGTTTTCATTAGGGCACATTCAAAATGTTTGACATTATTCCATTACTAGCATTTTTCTATACAACTTCACAAGTTTCAAGAATTTGAATCATTTAACTATGTATAGTTTAAGCTTTTCATATGATATTTTCTCCATCACACTAACTTTTCATCATTACTTTTATATTTAGAACTCCTTTAAAATGGAGAAATTCCTGGTAGTGAGCGCTTCTCCGGTAATGGGCCCTACCCGGTGTGAATTTGGTGAATTTGGATTAGTCGGGCCAGCAAGTTCCGGATATTAGATGGTTAATAAAAAATACTATGAACAACATAGTTCCATCTCACTACTGCAACATCTGTTTGCTTGCATTATATGGAAGATTCTAACAGGGAATAACATATTTCAGAAAAGGAAAGCAAAGTACGACTTGCCTTATTTCCCATCACTAAGTTTAAAGAACCTATCCCACGTCTTGTGTCAGCATCATCCAGTACATCATCATGAAGTAGGCTGGCAACCTATGGAAGAGTGAAAACAGAAAGTTGACTTGAAGAAAGTTCTAAGTAAATGGCATTCTAAGACCAATTAATAAACCAATGTGAATTAGAGGAGAGAATACGAAACATCAACTAAGTGGCCATGCTGGTGTTTCTAATTCATATAATCTGTGTCAACCATGCTAATTATGTTGGCTCATTGAGAGAAACCTATCAGAATAAAGAGACAGAATAGTTACATGGATCATCTCAGTGATCTCAGCTATACTCTGCTGCCTTGTACGCAAATCCATGGACAAAGAATCAACATCCACTTGGGGTGCAGATCTAGAAATTGGTACGTTCAATGCAGTTGCCATCAACAGCAGAATCTACAACAAACTGCACCAGTGTATTTATCTTTCAAAGGAAAATGTATGAAACCATGAGTTGAAAAATGAATGCTGCATTGACATAGTACAAATTGAAAAAATCGACATTATGATGGATCTGGCCAAGCAACTGCACTTAACTCAATAACCATTTAAAGCCAACAAGAAGCACCACCAAAGTAAAATATTTCAAGAGGGTACTATCTATATCGACGCCACAATGGTACTTATGTTGGAATTACAAAGACTTCAACTAATACAAAGACTTCAATTCATATCCCTTAAGAGAACACCATTGCTCATTAAATAATAAATGTATTGGAAAATTGCATATCTAATGAAATAGAATTTTTTTCTGAAGACCTAATAAAATTAAATTATTTCAACTAAGTGTTGTTTAGATGCAACATGAAACTTTTTTTTTTTTTTTTGATAACCGTGGTGTCCTGGGCCAGCTTTCTCGCACCTCGACTAATTCCACAGGATACGTTCCATGAAACGTTTATATGCCACTAAAATGCAAAATAAAAGGCAAAAGGAGATCCAAGTTGTTGAAAGTTGATAGGATTCAGTTCATTTTTTGGTTTGCGAACTTTTTCTGTTTCTTTAGTCTTTTCATGTTTATCCCTGTTCTATTCACATTCTTTGTTTTGCTTTCAGTCACCTCTCCTGGAGAATCAAGCTGGAACCTACTAGAAGTGCAACTAAGGGTTTGTTCGGTATGAAGGAAAATATTTTTCAATTTTGTCATGTCCGGTTGGTCAAAAATTTTGGGAAAACAAGTTCCTTAAAAATGAGGAAAATTACTTCCCTAGCGGACGTAGGGAAAACAAGTCCTACAAGTGGCATTCTATTGATTGAATCCTCACCACCCTCCAACACACCTCATCTTCACCCTCACCCCCACCCCCACCCCCGCAGCCCCCATCCCCACCTCCCCACACCCCACCCCACACCCTATAGTATTTGTGTAGATTATATACAAATGCTTTTAGGATAATATTTTTTGCTTATGTACCGAACATAAGAAAATCAGCAAGGAACCCACTTATTTTTCTGGAAAACATTTCCTTCATACTGAACAGTCGAACACACCCTAAGAGATATTCTTTTTCTTCCTTAGTTTTTAGGAAAACATGTTTAAGCCTTCTGAAATAAATGTATATCTCTACTATTTCAAACCCAAATGTATTAACTTTTCACTAAGCAGCAAGCACTTAGTTTTTTGAAAGAAACTCAGTAATTACAAGAATCGTGATTTTTTTGGAAGCTATGCAGCCTTCATCAAAGGAAATGTGGATTTTGCTTTTCCAACTATCCACAAAAGCATGTGCACCAAACTAAAGATAAATGTATAGTACACAAAAATTCAGCTTTGGAGTAAAAAATCATACTGTGGGTCGAAACCTCTTTCCTTCTACTCCCATTTTGAAGAAATACTCAGCAGCTGAAGCCAGCTTTGGGACCTGTATACAAATGAAACAGGCTGTCATCTAGCATCATGAATGTAGCAACTGCCAAACCACAGAACTAGTTATATACCTTAGCAACCACCATTGATCTCAGCCTGTTTGTCACAAGGGATAATTCATCTGCAACAAGGGAAAATGGGTCCACTTGCTCCTGAGAAAAAGAAAATAGGAAACAGTGTGAAAAACACCACCCTTCTGCAATTCCTTTAAAGCAAAGGGATTTAAAGAAAAAAAAAAAAAAAAACCCAAGGAAAAATAAGATAAGAAAATAAAAGACTTGATGATTTGCATCAGGAAGAAACTCGAACTACTCAGAAAAGACCTTAAAGTGGCAGGCTCCACAATAATGACACTGACAAGAGTCTTTCCCGATCTCAAGAAAATTCATCCACTTGGTCGACTTCAAGTATTTTGAATTTGGTTTGTCTATCCAGACTTAAACAACGGGAAAGGAATAAAGAGAAAGGCCCTTCATCCCCACATACTTTTTTTTTTAATGACAAGGGAACCCGCAGCCGCTACCCTTTTGGTGCGCACAGGGTAAACCCCGCTCCAGTGCAATAGCCCGCAAACCACACAGGAGAGACAACACGCACTAGGCAAGCCCCGTGCGACGAGCTCGACCCAGAAGGCAAATCCCCTGTTGTCGTAGGCAGAGGGTTTCGAACCTGAGACCTCCATTATGGAAGCCCCGTGTTCAACCAATTGAGCCACCCTCGCGTGTATCCCCACATACTCTTGATTAGACTATGGAGAAGCAACTGTTAATATTTTTGTAGTTGCCTATAGTATAATCATTTTTTTCTTCTTGAGTTACTTTTATTATCTTTAAAAGATCACTTTATTAGTAAATAACAGCACCGGGTAGGTGCTGTGGTGTTTCTTCTTGAAATATTTGATCACAACATATTACACGAAATATAAACCATAAGATCCACCAGTGAGGAAGCTAACTAAGAATAACGACATTGAAACATGATGTTAGCAAAAAGACAGGACATAACATGATTTGTGTATATTTAAGAAATAAAATACTCTACAAACCTCTGCTACAGCAGTGCTTTGATGATGAATTTGTTGCCATCTACCACTAAGAGCATTAGAAACCCGTGAATGAAGTGCTCTGCAACCCAAAACCTTAAAATCACCAAAAACAATGACAATAAAGCATGAAATGTCACAAATTAGCAACAACAGCAACAAATTTAGCAATTAAACTATGCAATCCTAACTAATTTGGGATTGTCGCGTCGTTGATTGATTGGCAAGAAACTTTAAACTTGAACCCAACATCTCCTTCATCATTTTAAAATAAAAATCACATAATCCTATAATGATATGGATTCGAAATAGGGAAAGAAGGGCATATAAGTGAGGCGGCGGCGTTTAGAGGGAAGTCTAACAACCACTTAACAGTATTTTAGGAAGGGAGAATTAAGAAATGGACAGTCATGATTAGATACAACCGAAGGCCAGCATCATGTGAATTTTGAGCATGGTCTCTCAAGCTCTTCTGTAACTCTCTTAACCTCTTCTCTCTCATATCTGAATTCCCTTCTTCTTCTTCTTCTTCAATCTCTAAGGGTGTGTCTGGTAATGACGGAAAATGTTTTCCTATTTTCCCTTGTTTGCTTGCACTAAATATCTTGGAAAATGTTTTCCTCAAAATAGGAGAATATGTTTTCCTTAAAAGTTTGAGGACAACATTTTCGGGATCAATAAAGTCACACCAATCCATCCCCAACCCCAATCTTGCACTATCCATCCACACCCCATACCGACCCCCCAACCCACCCCACCACCACCGCGCCTACCCCATCATCAGAAGTTGCACTCCGAATTCAAAAAACTCATAGTGTTTTGCTTTGAATATATGCACATGCTCTTAAAATGACATTTTCTGACTTGCTTACCAAACACAAGAAAATGAGTAGGAAAATCACTTATTTTCCGAGAAAATATTTCCTTGGTAAACATTTTCCATCATACCAAACACACCCTAAATCTCACCTCTTATCCTTTCTGTTTCTATTTGGACTTACGAGCTATTGCGAGTGTATTGAGCTTTCCTAGTTTCCAATTCAGGTATTTTGAGCTAACCTGAACATTACCTGAGGACTGAGTTGGGAGCTCGAATAGAGCTTACATTGATTTGTCCATTGCTATAATGAATTCCATTTCCATTTTATGTTTCTTAGTTGTATTACAACAACAACATACCCAGTGAAATCCCACAAGTGGGGTCTGGGTAGGGTAGGATGTATGCAGACCTTACCCCTACCTTTGTAGGGTAGAGAGAGGAGGGACTTCCGGGGGTCACCCATCCTAGTACAACTCTCACCCAAGCACGCTTAACTTCGGAGTTACTGGTGGGAACCGGTGCATTAGTGCATGTTACTTAAGTTGTATTAGTGGCAGTTAATTACATTTTCAGCTTAAATCTTGCAATGCTAAACACTGTTTCATTGGTTATTGAGACATTTCACTAATCTGGGCAGTACAAAAAAAAAAAAAAAAAAGGATTAAGGCCCTAAACTAAAACAATATCTGTTCGCAGTTAGAGCTAAAAGATGTAACATTAATTAAGAAACTAGAAATGACAAGAAAAAAAATATTTAATTCACCTTTTGAGAAGCATGGATGTGATTGGAATGGTGTAATTGTTGATGGGGATGTAATGAAATTGAAAATAGCCATCGGCATCTACTCAAATTGTTTCTTGAAATCTGATATAAACCCATCCTTTTTATTTTCTATGTATGTATTATTTGTGTGTGTCTTTTTCTATTTTTTGGTGTAAACAAAATCTATTGGGGGATTTGATATGATAGATCTAATAATTGGCAAATTGTAAAATGATACAGCAGCCTTTTGTCTGCTATATGTGTATGTGCTGAGTACGTATATTTGGCTAGAGTAGTAGAAAAGAAAAAAGGAGAAAGGTCAAAGTAGAGTGGTGCCCAGGGTTTGACGAACGAGAACCAAAATTTTTAGGGAAATTTTCAAAAAAATATACGCCTTTTGAAAATTATTATGCCACATAACCCAATTTATATATAGCTAGGTATAGACAAGATGATGTGGCATCTCCTTATCTCATTTTTTTGGCCTTTTTTATCATTTTCTCCTTAAAATAATTGCTGAAAAATAAAGTTACTCCATAAGAAATCCTACAATAATTACGTACATTTATTGTTCAATTAAAAAGGAAGACATTTAAGAGTATGCATGAAGTTTTTCAGTTTCCGATTATTTCTTTTTCATTGGAGAGCCAAAGGTCTCTATTAAATACTAAATAAACGAATTGCTTCCAAATAATTCTAAATATTTTGGTCATCACCTATAATTATTGTTTTTAATTAATATGCATTAATGTAGATTCAGGCAAATTAAGCGCCAACAAAGTGATGGAAACTCTTCTTCATCATTGTTGGCCCCTAATTTTTTACCTCTCATAATTTATTTTAATTACTCAGAGTCCTTGAATATCAAACGGAGTGATATATGTGTTGTTACAAGTCAAAATAATTTTATAAAATTATTCTGATAATATTTTGCCATTTCATTGGCAGAATAACTTCAATAATATTATAAGTCATTTAGAAATCAATCTACATATTTTTGTATTTAATGTGGAGCATTTGTTAAGTTTAATCGGGAAGATATTTTCAAAAGCAATTATTTATCCAATTGTTAAAGTTATCAGAAGATCATTAGCAAGCATTTTTACTCCGTTTAATTCAAGAAATCTGATTAAGTAAATGAATTAATCATTTTACCCTTCAATTCTTAATTTTACATATTCAATGTGCATTTGTACAATTTATTAGAATTAATCATAATTAATCAAGTGTTTAATTGTGGTTAATTTCATAAATTGGTCATTACGTGGCTACAATTGAAATAGTCTATTGTTACTTAACCCTGGCCTTAATGGAAATAGCCAAATTCATGGCTTAAGTCAATTGAGGTCATTATTGCGAAAAACTAGTCTTTAATTGTTTGATTAGGCTAATTATGGTCATAATTGAAATGACCAATCTCATGGTTCACAGTCAATTAAGGTTATATTTGCAACTTAAGTCTATTTGCATAATTAATCATGTCCTTTAGTTTGGATAATTAATTAGTTAAGTCGTATTTGGCCATTAATTAAAGAAATTCAGTAATTGTTTTAGTTGTGCCTATTTGTTAAATTGAGTATTTAAAGTCTCCCTATATATACACACATATACTCGAATGTACATGTGTATACATGTATATCAGGTATATGCATGTATATAACCGGCCCCTCTTTATTCCCTTTAAATTCAGTCGGGCCCGGTCCAATAAAGACCTTACCCGGCCCAACTCAGCCTTAAAGGGGTAATACCTCCTCCATTCCTCATTTTTCATCGGCCAAACACACCTCTCACTCTCCTTTTCTCTTAAAGGGTTACAACCCCTAGCCGCCTCACCCTCTCTCCTATCTTGCATGATGTCATGAACGCCAGAAATGGCAATAAGGAAAGGGCCCGCGCAGTTTGCTAGTTGGGGTATGGCCGAGAATGGCAAGAGCATTAATTGCTCTGCCATTTCTCAACTATTTCCACTAAGAGATAACCCAAACACGGTATAATCCCACTCTTTTCTTCACTTTTTCTGCATTTTACAACGGATAGGACTGAAATCCTTAATTGTTTTTGTTTGTACTCGTTTTGAATGAGAAATTGCTATTGGTCTGTGGAGAAGAATGCGGATTGACCTTGTAAGGGTCAAATCCGACCTTTGCTTTCTCCCCTACCTTCAATCTGGACCTTTGATTTGTTGTGGAAGAGAGAAATTCTCATAACATTACAAACTCCCACATCGAAAAATGCTAGGGTTTCATCCAGATTTGGGATTTTCTAAATAGAACCCCCCAAAGTCACAAAAAAATGAGGAGATAGGCATACCTCCAGATTTTGAGTATTTGAGACTTAAAATTAGGGTTTCAGTTTAAAATTTCGACTTGACTTTCAAAGTTCGAGTCTTCAATTTCAAATTTTAATTGCTTATTTTTATCTGTGGCTGAGTTCTTGGTTTTGGAAGCACAAAAGAGCTCCAAATTCATTCTTGAAGCCAGCTGCACTTCAAAAAGGTAAAAAATTTTATCTTGTTATTGCTTTTCTTTAGTTCTTGATTAGTTTAGATGCTCTAGTAATGTTTGGTTAGTTGTTAACTGTTCAGATTAGTTATGTGTTTGTATGTATTTGTATTTGCTTGATTATGATTAATGGTTGAGTATAACATGACTCTGTGGAGACATTGCTTGTCAATTATTGAGTTTAGCTATCATGTCTAGTAATCTGAAGTAAGATTTAGTAGATTCTAGTTTAAGATTGAAACTAAAAATGCTAGGATTAAATTCAAATTGATTAGTAAATGTGTGGGAATGATTTGTTAACCTGTAAATTTAAATGGTGTTAATTATGATGATGTTCTCTCGAGTTTAAACCTTAGTTTAACTACCTGGGATTAATTAGGTGAGAACTTTAAAAATGGTTAGACAAGTATAACAGCTTAATAAGGTGAACTTATATGCAAAGAATGACTAACTCCTTTTGTCAAACTTGAGAGTGAAACGGCCTTAAGGGATCTGTTCTAAATTTGTTAGTACACAATTTATTTATTTCAAAGAAGCCAGTCCCTAACCAAGTGAGGCTAAGTGTTACACCTTGGAAAATTTCATACTGTTGTGCGGTAAATAGACTAACGCAGGGTGAGACGTATATGATGTCCCTACAAGTAAGAAGGGATACTTAATGATTCTAATTAAGATTCCAAAGACATTTGAGGGGAGAGAAGAAAACTTGTTGGAGGAAGTAAGGTAGAGAGAGTCTTACCCCATGTACAAATGTACCAGCAGTTATTCCTGGTAATTTACAGGACTATAAGTTGAACGGATCAAATTGGCGAAATCTGAACTGAGTTAGGAAATTCTGCAGACACCAGTCAGTGCCGACGGGCCGTCGATGTATCGACGGACCGTTACTGTGCACCGTCAACACGTTCCTGCAAATTGAAATCTGCAGGTGCAAGTCGACGAACCAAGTTGACGGACCGTCGACCCACCCGTTAACATGTTTCTGCAATCAGGAAATTGCAGGTGTAAGTCGACGCAGCAAGTCGACGGGTCGTCGAACCGCTTCTCTGGAACCTTCCAGTTTCAGTTATAAATAGACGACCTTTGTCCAAAATTTTCAGATTTCATTTTCTCTCTAAGTCTTGAAGGCTCTAGAATATTTCTCTCATCATATTATCACAAATCCAAGGGAAATCAAAGGTCAAACACGGGTAATTATAGTAGAATCAAGTACAAGGATACTCTCTAGGGTTTGTGAAAATCAAGAATCTCTTTGGTGTTGAATTGGGGTTTTCTCCAAGTGAAGTAATTCCATCCAAAGTCTATTCCTACATCATCAAAGGTAAGTTTCATGTTCAATACACGTTACTAAGAATATTGAGGGGTTGAATGACTTGGATTAAGAGAGAAAATAGGGTATGAGGCTTAAATGTGGAAATAGTGGTATTTTTTAATAGAACTTGACATGAATCATAGTCCTTGATATGCTACGAGTATAATCTTATCATGGATGACATTAAGAATGTTGAAAAAGTATTATATATGAATGAGTATGAAGTTGTGTTGTATCTATGGTTGTGAATGACCTTGAAAGGGAATTTTGAGAATTGGATAATGCTTAACTTGATGAAGATTATTGATTATGATCTTGTGGGTGTTGTCATTGATGTTGGGAATTTTTTATTGTGGGGGGAAAAGTTGTAAAAACAAAGGAGATGTTGTCCAATTTTAATTAGCTCCTAGTCATTTAGTTCAGGCCTAAGTATATTTGTAATAATTGAATGTAGTACGAATTTCCTTGAATGTAGAATCGCGAGCTTGGAAGGGAAGCGTTAGTCGATAGAGTTAAGGAGACATAAAGGTATGTAAGGCTAGTCCCGTTCTTTCAAAGGAATGACTTCTATATTATGACTTCTTTTCTATATTTCCATGACCTTCTTACATTCTAAAGATGAAAGTTAAAGATTCTTAAGAGACTCTTATGAGATAGAGATGAGATATATTCAATGACAGTGATGATGATAATGATGCTATGATGAGCTTGATATTATTATCCTTATGATCCCATTGATGTCATTTCTTGTTGATACCTCACCTCACAATATTAGTTCTTTTAAGGTGAGGTATAGCGATGAGTATCATTCTATAATGTAATCGGAGGCTCCCGACCTTATGTTATTCCGATAGAGATATAGCTTTTACTTGAGCTCTCATACATGCTTTAGATTATGTATATGTAAGACTACACCGTGCCTAGTTGGCCGGGCAGACACCACTACGATGAGCGTAGTGGGCAGCTATGACGATGATTACACCGTGCCTACACGGCCAGGCATACACCACTAGTGGGCGGCTTGAGATGTTTACCCTGGACGCGGGCTAATGATGATCACACCGTACCTGTATGGTCGGGCAGTTATATATATGCTTATATGATATGATGTTGATTAATATATAAGTTAGCATGCATGACTCCGCCTTAAGAGGCAATCAGTTACAGGTTATCCCTTTATCTTATATTCTTGCATCTCTTTATCATGTTATTGTGTATGCCTTACATGCTCAGTACATTGTTCGTACTGATGTCCTTTCTTTTTATGGACGTTGTGTTCATTCCCACAGGTAGACAAGGAGGCGGAGGTGCAGCTTATTGATGCATTCTTTTGTGTTCATATTTGGGTATGACGGGGTCCTATCCCGTCTTTATGTCTCAATACTCTAGCAGAGGCTCATAGATACGTATGCGTAAGTAGTAGATGTCTCATGAATACACCAGTGTATATTTTGTATATCATTTTTGCAGCCGTGAAGGCTTATGTGTGTGTGTGTGTGTGTGTATTGTATTGCCTTGGAGATTATGTGTGTACAGGTTAGGTATGATGGTTAGCATGATGAGTGGTGCTCGGTAGTCAGCTCCGGGTACCCGTCATGGCCCACTGGTTGGGTCGTGACACTAAGGGTATTAAGGATTCCAGCTGGAATAAGTATTCAATAATAAGGTGACAATTCTAATAAACACATAGAACTAGGTCTGTTCTAGCTTGGTGTTGTTGATCTGATCTTGAGAAGTCAAAATGTGGTCAATATGGTTTTCTAAAATTGTCTCACTTTTAGTTTAATTAGTCTAATGATAGTATGAGGACTTTCATGTGTATGGATGAGCATATTATAAACCACTTGACATGGGAAGTCTTTTTTAAAGACACCTTGGAGAGAAGGAGATTTGGAAGGAATCAAGTGTAACTTGATTCAAGTACTACTCTATCTCAAATAAAAGATTGTCATGACAGGCCCTGCAAGTTCATGGGGTGAAACATGTCACATTGATGTACTGATTCAACTCTTTCTCTCATTTGAACTAGGGCTTTGGTTTAAGAAGTAAATTTGTTTCCTTAAAAGGTTTTTAAATTTGTTTCCTTAAAAGGTTTTTTTTTTTAAAATGATCTTGTTCCAATAAGGTTTGTTCTAATTCACTTATAATGTCTGATCTCCAAAACATGAGAAAAATAGTGTAGTAATAGTCCTGGGCAAATTTGGCCTTAGCTTAAAATAGAGCTATGGGTTGATTCAAGTTCTTTCCTTGGTATTTATATCATGACATGTGTCTTTAGATCACAAAGAATGGTATTGAGTGCCCTCTATTGATAGCTGAATGTTTGATTACATGTTTCTGATGCCTACTTGAGTTGTTTCCAACTGCCTAGCTTTGTCAAATGTTGTAGTTGTTGATTGAGGTTTACTTGCATCAAGTTTGGGATCTGCTTTGCAGCGCCCCCTTTGGAGGATGCCACTTACGAAACAAAAACAAATCTTATACTTACAACGTTCAGAAGAAATTTATTTAATAAGATATTCACAATAATTTAGTAGCGGAAACCCATGTGAACAAATTTCAAAATACAACATCTCAACATAGTAGGACCTAAAAAAAATAGAAATATCCAATCATAAAAATGGACAACACCTATTTTGAGTTAAATCAACACTTTAGAATTCATCAAACACATAGTAGAGAAATATTTTCATGCTAAAACATCCAAGACTGATACCAAGCATGAATTCAACTCCAAATCTCAAATACCAACTAGTTAAGTTTCCCAAGTTCAACATAAGTACTGAATTTAAAATATTACAAGACTTGGGCATGGACACTCCCAAAATATTCAAGTCGTTCAGCAAAATCAAGTTACAAAATATTAGCATCATGACCCAAATTTCATTCAAAAGTACATATTTAAGTGTATCACATGGATCACGTACAAGTCCCCAAAAGTATACAAAATGAACATGCCCATGCAAATGTGATCTTCATCTAAGCTTCCAAATAGTCTACTTCAAATGCCATCCTTAAGTCTCCCTCGGAACATCACCTACGATAGTAACAAACTATCGCTAAGCATAAAGCTTAGTGGCACATAAACTTAACTAACATTTCATATCAAAAAGTATGTTATGTAAAGAGTACAAAAATAAATTCTAGAAATGAGCACATCAAAAGCATCATCAAGTACTTAATGAAGGTACAATTGTTTTAAGAGAATCAAATATCAAATAATAAAATAGTTCAATATATCAATATTCAAAATCTCAAATATCAAGAAGCTTTCCAAAGCTAATTCAAAAAGGTCCACCGATTAGTTAATTGAATAGCGAGCTATGTATCAAATGTGGTACAAGAAGTAAATTCAAGACATAAGCTTATTCGATTTATCATCAAGTACTTAATCAATGTACGACATTTCAAGAGAACCACCAAACCATAAGATAGTTCAAATACCAAGTGTCAAGAAAGCTTTCGAAGCTAATTCATGAAACACCATTCAATTAGTTAATTTAATAGTGAGCTACGCATCAAAAATGAGTCCAAGAACTAAATTCAAGGAATAGACTTATCAAAGTAAGCTATATACGATATTCAAGAGAATCAAATATCAACCCAAGAAGTAGTTCCAAATAACAATATTCATATCTCTAGTGTCAAGAAAGCTTCCCAAGCTAATTCGAGAAAGTCATTCAGTTAGTTCAATTCGCCCAACACATACGTCATGCCATCACATCAAGCATAATCAAATAACAAGAAGGACCGAAGCCCAAATCAAGAAGGGTCGTCACCCAATAATCAAGAGAATCAAGAATCATGTTGAAAGTGGCTTTCCACTCATACTCGAAAATGGACAAAAGTCCATCATCAAGACGAAATGTAAATCCAAAGTCAAAATGGGCAAGATTCGAAATCAAGAAGGGTCGTCACCCAATAATCAAGAGAATCAAGAGCCATGTTGAAAGTGGCTTTCCACTCATACTCGAAAATGGATAAAAGTCCATCATCAAGATGAAATGTAAATCCAAAGTCAAGATGGGCAAGATCCGAAATCAAGAAGGGTTGTCACCCAATAATCAAGAGAATCAAGAGCCATGTTGAAAGTGGTTTTCCACTCATACTCGAAAATGGACAAAAGTCCATCATCAAGATGAAATGTAAATCCAAAGTCAAGATGGGCAAGATCCGAACAATACCATGAGGTATGTCATTATAAGTGACAAGGTCACTATCACAAGAAGCACAATGTCCCGACAAGAATGCAATAATGCTCAAGCAATCCATATGTGTGGGTGAATTAAGTCGTCTTACAAAAATACTTCACATAACACCAATGTGATTTAACATACTCATAACTCAATTACAAAACTATACCCTCAATGATAACGTTATCATATTGAAGTGTCTCAAGATATTATTTCTCAACCAATAAAGCAAGTAAACTATTAAAGTAACAACAAAATCAATACGACAACAATTTAAAGTAGATACTATTTCACCAAGATTCAAGATTCTCACAATATCTCAAACAAAATAAATTGAAAGAAAAGTTCAAGTTTAGGTGCAACCCTTGGAGCTTTAGTGCTTCTAAAGCTCAAACAAACATCAAGAAGTTATAAATCCCCAAAGCAACGATCAAATAAAAATGTCAACTTCCTTAGCCAATTTCCCTTAGCTTGTACAAGAGTATATATATCTTAAATACACAATCAACTATCAATTTAAGTTCAATGGTTTCAGCACGTCGAAACTAAACATGATATCAGTGAAAATCACCCTAAACTATCAAAACAGAAATTTTGGACAGTACCAGTGTCTTGTATTGTGGCTCAGTTGCAAAGGGCTAAATGGCAAAACTAGACTTTGTGGTCTTGACGAAAGATGTAGATATATGTCTTGGGGTTCCAAAGAAATTTAAATCACCCCTATATCAGTTTCGTACAAAATATATGCTCAAAATACTAACAGTAGTACATGGAGGGTTTGTGAAACAGAAATCTGGGCAGCACCTGCCCTGCACTTCATCACCCCGTTTCGAATAAATAATGCAAAACTAGGTTTTGGAGCCTGAACAAAAGTTGTAGATATATGAAATAGATTTCTATATCAACTTGGCTTTCTTAAAACAGAATTTTATACAAGGAGATATGCTAAAACTACTAACAGTTGTCCAATTCAAAAACGGGTTTGGTAAACTTACCTCAAAAGTGTGGAATAGCTTATGGCTCAACCAAAACAAGTCTTGTTGGTGATTTAGTGGGAGAATTTGATGAGAGAAGAGGAGTTTTGGGGTTTTATTTTTCTAGAGAAAACGAAATTAGAGGAGGTAGAGAGGATATTAGCCAAAAAGGTATATATGTTACTTGGATAAGGATTAGTATATATGTTACTTGGATAAGGATTTAGTCTAACGAGTGGCTGCCCAAACTTTTACTTCTTTGGATAAATATGAAAGGGTGGCTGCCCAAAATACTAAATATCTATTCCATTTCTTAATTTACTTAAGATAATAATAGTAGGAGTAGTTTACATAACTACACCATAACACTTCAAACAAGTTTCAAATATCGTCAAATTCACGTTTAGGAAGTACGAAGTAAAATATACCCTTACTATCAAGATATGGCTAATCGAAAATTCAAGTGTTAGATTAAAAATTCAGAAAAGGGTCAAATATACCCCTGAACTATCGAAAAAGGGTCAAATATGCCCTTCGTTATATTTTGGGTCCAAATATGCCCCTACCGTTATATTATTAGCTCAAATATACCCCTCCACCGTTAAAGTTGTCCAACTTGTAACCCAATCCCAGGTGGCACTAAAATTTTACTGAGGTGGGCAATATGTGGCATGCCACTTCACTAACCAAACTCAATTTTAGCCCACCTCCCTCTCCTTCCATATCATCTTTCACCATTAGTGGTTTGCTTCCAATTTCCTCCATGGCTGGATGTAGAACATCATCTGCCATGATATATTCCCCTATATGAAAAACATCGTCATCCTCGTCCTCTTCCTGTTTTTTCCCCTGCCATTTTTATTTACAAACAGAGAGTATGAGAAACCAAGAATAGAAGCATTCAAGAAAAAGAAAAAAAAAAGCATTATTGAACAACAAAGTGCAGAGGAAAAAGAATGAACCTTTAAGTATGCCTTTTCCAAACTTAATTTATGAGAAAAACTCCAAGCAACTGTTCGTACAACAACGGCTAAAATGAATCCACAACTAAACTCAAACATAGACCACAACCAATATAATGCAAAACTCGAGCAGAACCTCTCGAACGGAGCTACTGACGGACACCTCGTTGACTCGACTCAGCATTTTAGAGCTTGTTTGACGGAGATTTACATGATATTTTGATGGTGCAGTTATGGTGAAGAAATGGTGGTTTACAGTGAGTGGATAGACCAATGGAGATGGTCACTATAGGGTGACTCTTTGACTATGGTATTTTCATAGTTGTGTTTAGCTATTACAGTGTGTAAAAGATGAAGGAAAATAATCTTCTTCTTAGATATTAATGGTGAAAGATGATATGGAAGGAGAGGGAAGTGGGGTAAAATTGAGTTTGGCTATTGACAGATATGCCACATATTGCCACCTCATTAAAATTTTAGTGCCATGTGGGGTTGGGTTCCAACTTGGATAACTTTAACGGTAAAAGGATATATTTGAGCCAATAGTATAACGGTAGGGACATATTTTGATCCAAAGTATAACGAAGGGTATATTTGGCCCTTTTCCGTTAAAAATTTTGGGGTGTTACATGCTTGACTCATTTGAGACTGTATATTCATACTATGCAACTCTGATGCATGTTGGGCATTCTGTTGGTTATGTTGGAGTCTAGATTAGGACTTAGGTCTTGTTTGGCATCATAGAAATAAATGAAAAATGGATTAGGGAGTTAATAGAGTCAAAAGCTTAATGTGAATTTGGAAAAAATTTGAAGTTGCTTGCAACCCAGTTCAGTACAGTCAACTTAAGTTAATGACTGATAATTCTAATTGGACCATAGGATTAAAGCGATAATTGGATGGATTAGAGTTGTTTTGACCCAGCCTAGTGTAGTTTAATCAGGATAAATAAATAAAAAAAGAGTTGGAATTAGATTGGTTAAAATGGGCAGGTTAATTAATCACTTAAGTTTTAAAAATAGAGGTGCATACATGATACATGCATGAGCCTTCATAAGACTTAACCCTTTATGTAAGTGATAATTGAGTTTGTTAGATGTATACCAGGTATACACACCTGATATACATGTCAAAGTGTATATCAGATGGTATATCATATGCATATAGGTGTATATCAAGTTAAAATCAAATAGGGTTCCCTTGGGCCTTAATCCTTGGAATCTGTTAGCTTGAATATAGTGTCCAAACTTCTAAATGGATATATAAAGGTCTATTTTAGGCTCAGGTTAGCACAAAGGGATAAGTTTGGGCCTGTTCTTCGGTCTCAATAGGAGTTTTTACAATGTATATGTGATTGGGGCTTGCCAGGCCTACTTCCTGAATTTGTTGTGGCAATATGTAATATGATATTGTATATGCTTTGTTGATATATGTATATATACTTGTATTTAGTTCGTTCTTATGAATGATAAGCACAATAAATAAATTCTAACCGGGTTCCTTTTTCCTCTCTTATCCTCTTCACCCTCTTTGGCCACTTGGGCCTGTGTCAAGCCAAATTGTTGGGCGATCTTTACTTCTTTCAAAGGCAGTTCGAGATGGAAAGGGCTGCTAACACACACACACACACACACACACACACACACACACACACATATATATATATATATATATATATATATATATGTATATGTATGTTTATGAACACGCATTGAAGGCCCAACCATGGATAAAAATGGCTTCTATTTCATTATTTATCTTTGAAATGTTGTATTGTGGTTTGTGAACATTTGTAAAGACTCACATTGTTATTGGAATCTTTTATGTTTGGAACTAGTCGTCTGAGGATAACGGTGCTCATGCCATTTAGTAGACTTTAGGCCCCCAAAATGGTTTTCAAAATCCTGGATACGTACTTAAACAACTTTTTGCAAAAATAAATCGAGAAGTTACAAACTGATTTTTGAATACAAGTCTTTAGAATTTTAAGAAGATCAACGGCTTTGGATTACAAAATAATATGGAGTGCTTCTCTAAATATTTACAAACTAGTTTTCAAACGAGAGGTTTCAAGTATATGAGTTGGACTGAATCTGAAAAGGAAAAATGATTTCTGTTCTGTAGCCCAACGCAAACAAAAAATGAAAATTTTGGGCCAAGCCCCAACTAAAATATATTTTCATAAAACAAAAATGAAGATTTTGGGCCCAAGCCCAACTCAAACCAAAATCAATTTTGCTTACATATATACAGATCCGAGAAAAAATAAAAAAAATCAAATCATTTTTATAAATCGAACTTATTCAAATAAAATGAAACGCACTTGTAAATACGAGGACCTAGAATGGGATGTTTTGGAGTGGTATGTGGTCTAACCTAGAATAACAATACGAGGGTTATGCATGGATATAAAAAGGATATATATATATATATACTTATATACATATTTACAAATCCAAATGAGTTGGCACTTTTCAAAACAAAATATACTATCCTTATACATAAAAGGGAATTATTCTTATCCAGATATTATAAATCCAAATCTAAAGTACCCTTATATAAAGCGAATATATTCAATCCTTTAAAAAAACAAAACAAATGATATGCCAAATGATAGTCTTTTATAAATACGAAAAAATAGACACAAATATAAACAGTTCATGCATAATTCACACATTGAAATTCGAAGGTCAACCGTAGAGTACGGATCCTTAATACTTGGGTGCCTAACACCTTTCTTAGGAGATCATCAGAACCCTTACCTAGAACTTTGGATTACAAAGGTTTTTTCATTGCATTTGAATAAATCATTTGGAACCGATTTTCCTAGTTTATCCATAAATTAGGTAGCGACTCTTTTTTGAAAACAAAGTTCGAAAGAGCACCAACTACCTCCTAGTAGCTTTCCGAGTGCTAACCCCACCCGCGAAATGCGAACCGTAACAATCATCTATAAACTATTTCATTTTGATAACTGTAGCAGCAACCCCAGCGATCACTTTCTATGTTATATTATTAGTTTTAGCAGTTTTTAAATGTTGATGAGGATAAAGAAAATTAGAAAGGTTAGAAGAAGAAAATAGAGAGGTTTCTCATGAACGGCAGTTGGTTAACAATTAGCAGATCTGATCCGATTGCGCAGACCAAAGGAAATTACAAAGGAGGAAAATAAAAATGTCTTTATTTACGGACGCTTAACTAATGACCGGGTAAAAACCTTGCGGTCAAGCACTTCTATGTTGACAGCAACTTGAATTCAAGACCATCTTTGTATCTATGGAATATGTTTTAGGAGAGGTAATGTAGCCAGAATATTTATTATGTATATACTACTTTTCTTTTTTGCTTTTTAATCTTTGTTCATGAGATTACTGTATGAATTGGTAACTAATAAAATGAGAATTGTGTCATTTTATTTCAAACATTAGTTTTATTTTCTCAGCGCTCCTTGAATCTTTTTCTTAATTGTAATCATAATATATGATAATTGCAAGAATTAACCCAAATATATATATTTTTATGAGCATTTCCTTTTTAATAGAAAGGATTAGTGATTTCAAAAATCATTATAGGATTGCTTATTATTACTATAGGATTGTTGTCTAGAAGATAGGGGCATTAATTTTGGAGGTCACTTCATCAATATTCCTTCATAAGTGTACATCCTTAAATTTTCTAAAAACTTAATCTACCAGTGTAAAGATTTTGCTCTTAGCCAAAAGAAAGTTTGACATTGTTTTAAAATGAAAATACACTCTACCTTGTGGAATATTCAATGTATTAATCTTCCTCTAATGTTAAAAACTTTTTCATTCTAAAAGTTATGTTCAACAAAGTATTCAAGAAATTATTTCCTTCATAAGCATCATTTGGAGAAATATAGGTATATAGTAGCTCATTATGATGATATTGAAACGGGTCGATGACCAAAGATATGTATGAACATTCCACAGATTTTAAAATACATTTTCTTTTCTTATATGTACGTAGAAGAAAAGCAATGCAAAGATGGTGCCTTAAACGAGTAATGACATCTATTAATAGATCTTTTGATTTTGTATTCACTAATGTGAATCTTCTTTCTCGAGCCTTCTTTTCAATGTTTTCCCATATAAAATTGATCGTCAATCTATGATTTGTCCATGATTTTATAGAAATAATCATAATCGTGTAGAATACGAGGAGAGAAAGGATGATATATATTATGTACATGAAATATGTTGTTATTATATATCGCTCGAAATAGATAGTTAGTTTGTAATTTTAGCAACTAAATTTTAAGAATTTCTTTAGCTATGGTTGGGATCGGAATAAAATGAGATAGAGATATACACAAGAAAAGAAAAAGACAGAGAAAAGGATCGAGAAGAATTTTGTATAGATTTTATATAAAAAGGATAAATGAGTTATTTTTATTTAACTTAAATGTTTTTCACAAATTCTTTCTATTAAAAAAGTTACATATACTGTTTAAAGAATTATGAAAAGATGGGAGAATCATGAAAGATGTTTGATTAGAAAACATTGACTCTTTTTATAAAGAATAATTAGTCAATACATTAATTTTATTTTTGCAAAAAAATTATGATATCAATACTTAGCCATAATGATCAAAGTTCTCTATAATGGCAGCGTTTGTTCGAATATTTCATGGTTGCTATAGTGAGGTGTTGTTATGTATGTATTACTGCCCTTTCGTGTTTAGATCTCATTTAGCTATTATAAACAAGTACGTAAAAAATTATTTTTCTATACTTTTGATGTTATAAAGGAAAACAAAATACTTGTTAATGTTAAAATCTAATATTTCATTAATTAAAAATTGAAAGACTAATAAATTACTCATAAATTCGTAACTAATTGTACCATACCGATAAATAATTATAATCTAAGGAACATATGCATTTAAAATTAATTAAAAGTTTTAGTTTTTCAAGTTTGACTTAAGAATTCTGCAATTATAGGTTGTTTCATAAATTTCAGTCTTTTAGTGTAACGACCCTTCCGGTCGTTATGGGAAATGTAGAATCACCCCACCAAATAGAACCTTCCCAAGGGAAGTACGAGCTAATAGAAACTCGATTTTATAAGCCTAAGAACTGAAAACTTGACTTATTTGTGATTGTTGTTAATTTCGTTGAGTCCGTCGGGGGGTGACGTAGAAAATTTGAGCTCCGTTGGGAATTCCGAGGCCACGGGTGGATGCATATGACATTTTTTTTATGTATATGTGCATGTTTTTTTTTTTTTTTTTTTTGTGTGTTTGCGAGGCCTTGATGAAATGTTGGGTGATGGGGAGATGGGCGGGCAAAAGTCGAGCTTATGCGCCCAAATGGGACCGCTGCGGCGAGGCTTGCACCGGTACGACGGTACCGCTATAGCGGTGAGAACCTCGCCGCCAGCGGTCGGCCATGGTCCATGTGTCCATGTCCCGCTATGGCGGTATCGCTATAGCGGAACATGGGTCGCCATAGCGGTGGTCGGGAAGTGCCCTTCACAGAAGCGGCTTCTGCGGCTGTGATCAGTTGCCCGCGCGGCGGTCGACGGATGGCGTAACGCCTTGTTTTTAAACACTTAGTCCCACATTCTTTCCGAATACCCAAACCACGGTTCCCCAAGCTTTAGGGTGAAATTCCAAGCTAGGGCAAGAAAACTCTTGAGAGGTTAGTCTCATTCATCCACTTTCAATCATTCCGTATCATCTTCATGATTATAAATCCCTTTATGGGTCTTGATAGGTGAAATTAGTAATAGTAACCCTAGGAATTAATAAACCTTCTACACTTGATGGGTTATGATGGTTATCACTTATTTATCATCTAATGGCTTGGGTTAACTCCTCTTAATCATGAATTGAGCCTTTAGAGACATAAACTGAGTGAATTGAGACCTAGGGTTCCATAAAAATGGTAGCTTGACCATGGAAACTGCTTGTAAGTGATGTGTTGATCATATGTTGTTGTAAATTGATGGTTAGTGGTTACTAAAGCCATTGTTAGGTTGTTGAACACCTAGATATTATATCACCCATTGAAATGAGGCTAAGGGAAGGGTGTTTTGTAATGATTTTGTGACTAGAATAATTGTGACTCATTGAGCATTCTAATTGCTAAACTTTGAGCGTTCTAAGGCTTTACGGAAGGAAAAAGCTGTAGCTTAGTGACTCGAGTTGTTCGAGGTCTACGTTGAGGTAGGTTATGATCTGCTTGAGTTAGACTTTGATTAGTTGATTGTATGTGTTGTGAATTCATTAGGAGAAAACATGTTTAGTCTTCATGCATGATATTGTGTGGTTGAACTCCTATATGCAATTGATTGAGTGATTGTGTAGGCTTCGTGCCACTATTCATGTGTGTTGAATCTGATTGATGCTTGGTGATGAGAAGTTAAATAATCTTCTCGGTGAAATTGTGATACGAAATGATGATTTGATGCATTGATGATAAGAGGGCAAGAAATAATGTTATGCAAGGATATATGAAAAGGCACAATTGTGGCCTAGATTATGGGCTCGTGGTCCAAGGTTCGTTCCATAAATGAGAGATATATTGATGTGGCCCGCGTCCGAGGTTCTTTCCGGAGCAGAGGTTTATGCTCGGGCCCGATGAGTATCCGGAACGAGTGGTACATGGACACCATGGGTCCCCTGCAGGTCATGACTACTGAGCAATGGCCTCAGTTAGCATGTGTGTACAGTGAGTATGGTATTTGTGGTAGACTTATTCCCTCTTTGTGGTTTTCCGTTGATTGAGTTCTTGATATGTTGGTGACTTGATTGGTGATTATCCTTGGTTGACTTGTTGTGGTTTATTTATTTCATGTCTGTTGGCTGGATTGTTTATTCTATTGATTTTATGAGATATCTAATGTACTAATCTTATGCCTATGATATCTACCGATTTACATAGTGTTTGTACCGATACTACCTTTGCATTCTTTTTGAGTGCGCATTGTGATACAGAGATTGCTACCCGCCCTCACATCTAGCGTTAAGGACGTTCTTGTGGTTAGGAGTGAGCACATCCATTTGACCGCTCGAAGATCTTCCTCTTATGATGTCTATTTCCTATTCTGGACATCATGGTTAATTATTAGACATATTTCATTCCATAGACATGTTCTAGTTTAGAATCCTTGTACGATGACTTTCGGATTTTGGGGATTTTGTAATAGTTAGAACTTCCGCATTTACTTCAGGATTATATGGCATGACTTATTTTGATTATCTTATGCTTGAATGAGTAATAACTGACTAATTTGGTTAATATAAAAACGGACTTAAATGAATAGATTAGTTGTGTGTTGGTTCGCCCACTAGGAGTTAGTGTGGGTGCCAGTCATGGCGGGTTGGGTCGGGACACTTAGTGATAATACAACGCTTGAATTGACGAAAATTTATGTCCAAATTTTCAGAAAAAGGGCATTCAATAATTTTTCCTTGAAGGTTGTCTAAGAGTGTTTTTTATCAAGCAATAATATTCCTAAAATATTGCCAAATCTGATTCAAGCAGCTCTTTAAAAAGCCAAATTGAGATTTTTCTGAGGGCAGAAACGAAAATATACATATCGTCGGTTCCTGTCTAATAGCTTAACGGTTGACTCTTCTATCTCACCACAAGTAGCAGTAGGTTGAGGCTCCTCATCAGCAATTTCGTTGTCACCTTTGATAAGTTGGTATTTTACCAACTTATCTCTTCTTTTAATCTTAGATTTTTGCTATGTTTGATTGATAAAGTAGTGCATTTAATGTCTTTTACTTCTATTTTACAGCTTTATGTAATTTAGAAGTGATCGCGAGAGAAAACAAGTCAAAAGAGGCCAAATTGAAGAAAACAAAAGAAGTGGCTAAAAATGCAAAAACGGGTTAGATTTGCAAAACTGAAAGTTAGGGGCTTATTTTGTCATATTTTGACTTTGAAAAATTGGGGAATTATAAGAGGAAGACTTAGGGGAAATTTCGCACGTCTTTGGCCATATTTTCAAGCTTGGGGAGCTAGGGTTCATCAACTCACACCTTGAAATAGAAGATTGGAGCACTTTAATGAACAAATTCTTAACCCTTTCTTCAATTTTATGTTATGTATTGAATATCTAAGTGTGTAGTACTCTATTCCATTACTTGAAACTTGTTTATGAAAATATACATTGTTAAAGTTTTGGATTGAAACTCTTGTTATGCTTATGTATTGAATGATTTTTATTTCTAATGAAGGGAGTCTTTGTTTCTTTAATTAATCTTGCTCTTTAATGTTTCTTAAGGGATTAACTAACCCTAGGACTCGCCCATTTACTTCGATTTGAGCTCAGAAAAAGAGAATTGAGGTTGAGAAAAATTAATTAACAAGGATTTGAGGGTTTAAACCCCATCTAATAACTTGAGTTAGAATAGGATAGTTAACTTGAGGTTAAATTGATTGTATCTAATATCACACTCTAAGGCTTGGAAAAGCTTAGAATGAAATTCATTGATTTGGTTAGAAGACTTTCAATGAGATTTTAGAAATTATTATCTATTAACATAAACCCACTGTTAGTTGTAAAATTATAAAATATATTGGATCGTTATTGAGAGTTCCTTGTATCCATGCTTGTGGTCATTAATCATTTTACTTGCTTTCTAGGTTAGTTTTATCTTTGAGTTTTTAAATCAAAAATCAAATATTGAAAAAGTGTTTGGCTTAGCTTAGTTGGTGATAAATCATTTATTTTCTCAATCGCCTTTATATTGTTCCCTGTGAATTCAACTCTGACTCATAGTTGGGTAAATTATATTGCAACGACCGTGTACACTTTCTCTTTGAGGAGTGGATTTGAACGTTATCAACATTCTGCATCTGTTGTCTCTTGTTCTTCCACTCCAATGACTTGTGCAATAATCTCTTCATCAGTGGAAATTTCAAGGTTTGGAAGTATTGCATCAAACTCCACATAAGTGGTAGCATCATTTGCTTGATTGGTGTTATGAAAAGGGTTTGGGCTACAATTTTTTTTTCTTTTAGAAATTCGTACTTAAAATTTACTATGAGCATGAGATTAATGATAATTATCATAAATATTACACAATATTTGAGTATGGCTGTTGTAGAGAGATAATTTTACAAAGAGTCTACCGCCATAATGAATGTCACTGTTGTTATAGAGAAGTAAAGTATAACATGAAAAATTGGTTCCGGAGAAAAAATCAGATTGTTATAGTGAAATGTGGGTTTGACTGTATTATACAATGCTCAGAAACTTTCACAAAAGAACCTATTAAATTTATGAAATGATCTTTACTACTCTCTTCGGTTCAAAATAAATGTCCACTTAGCTTTTTTATTTTGGTTTAAAATCCGTGTCCACTTGTAAAATCAATAAGGAATTAACTTTATTTTTTCAGATTTGCTCCTATTTACTCAAGATATCCCGTGAATGTAGGTCTTTTGGGGCTTGAAGGCTTACAGTTCGTTCTTGGTGTATTTTGTCATTTGGAGAAATGACATATGTTAACGAAAAGAATATGAAAGAAATTGACAAAAGAAGCATGAAAGAATGAAAGAAAATTTGAAGTTACTCACACGTTAAGGGGGTAAATGAATAAAATCATGACTGAAGTGTGAGTATCCTTTCTTTTATAATTTAATTGTTTACCACGAATTCACGGTAACAATGATTTGTATGTGGTGAAATAGGATATGTGAATGAACTTTAATCTTTTAAGTTGGTATGAAACGTCTATATGGATGTGTATATACATATATATATATATATATATATATATATATATATATATATATATATATATATTAGTAGATGATATGAGCCAAATATGCCTAAATGATGAAGATGGATTAGACGCTTGTTGATGAACAATACGAATCCGGACCAAAATACTTTGAAGAGAGCCTTTTTACTTCAGATGGATACAATGATATGTTATGAAAAAAAAGCTAACCTAAAAATGGGGAGGGTTGCCCTCTATCCATAGGTTTTCCTTATGGGCCCTTAGTACAATACAAAAGGCCTTTATGAATAAACCCTAAAAAGATAAGGCTGATCCGTACGGTCGACACCGTCTGCAGTTGTGAAAACAAATGGCGAATTAACGGTTTTTTATGACGCGTGGTAACCTCACAGAATCCCGGTTATCGGACCAACGGACACGCTTATTTTGATTCGGTCGGTAGTATCCCGTCGATACAATATCCGGTGCGAGCAAAGATTGAATGTGCTCGTACCCATTTGGACCTGTCTTTGGCTCCGGCCTCATCGGTCATGCGTTGACCCAATTTTTTCCGTATACAATTACATTGTTACCGTATCCAAACTGTTTACCCCGAATTACGGATAACAATTAGATTTGTATGTGGTGAAATATGATATGTGGATGAACTTTAATCTTTTAAGTTGGTATGAAACGTCTATGGATGTGTATATGATTATATTTATATATATGTGTATAAATAATATATTAGTAGATGATATGAGCCAAATATGCCTAAACGATAAAGATGGATTAGACCAGTTGTTGATGAACAATACGAATCCGGACCAAAATACTTTGAAGAGAGCTTTTATACTTCAGATGGATACAATGATCTGTTATGAGAAAAAAGCTAACCTCAAAAAGGGAAGGGCTGCCCTCTATTTATACGTTTTCCTTATTGGCCTTTAGTACAATACAAAAAGCCTTTATGAATAAACCCTAAAAAAGATAAGGGGTCGTCGTACGGTCGACACCGTACGGTTGTCGGCGCGAAATGTAACGGTTTTATGATGCGTGGTAACCTCACAACTGGTTATCCAGACCAACGGACACGCTCATCTAGGCTAAGGCAATCCGGACCAACGGACACGCTGATTTGGTTCGGGTCGAGCCGTATCAAAGAGAACATTCCGTGCAAGTGAGCAAAAGATTGAACGTGCTCGTACCCATTTGGACCTGTCTTTGGCTCCGGCCTCATCGGTCATGCGTTGACTCGATTTTTATGGTATACAGATAATCCCTTCACTTTCCGAATCAGAGTTTCACCGGAGTGACGGGAACTGGAAGAGTCTCAAACCTGTGGTCTCATAAGTTCATTCTTATCTTCAAAATTGGCGGGAACCGTAACGTCACGTCCTTTTGACTTCGGCCACGTGTCACATTCCAAATGGCCAAGCTCGGAAATCGCCTCAACCCATATCGCTTCAAGTCACATCTCATTAATTCTCGAACATGTGTCGCCTCTCGATTGGTCGACTTCGGTAATCGCCTCAGTGACCTGTCTATATAAGAGTTACAGTTACATTTTTACCTTTCACTTTTGACTTCTCTAAATTTTCGACTCCTTGGTTAAATTTAATTCAGCTTTCTTGTTCTTCGAATCTTCATCTTTTTCTGAACCGTAACCGTCATATCTTCAACCCAAAATTTCAATCCTTCAAACCTTCAAGCTCGTTCCTTCATCTTCGCCTTCAAATCTTCATCTCGATCTTCAAATCTTCTTCAAACCTTTAAATCTTCATACCAACTTC
>NC_081342.1:54681030-54754568 GCF_029784015.1 Lycium ferocissimum | reverse complement strand
TTTCAAAACAATTGCTCTTCCACCCAAGAGGAGAGCATGAGTCCTGACCCCTTATCACTCGGCCTGATCTAATTCTAAAAATGACTGCTTCAATATAGCTATCTGCAGTAAGCATGTTATATGCAACAAATATCTTACTCACTATATAGGGTTTTTCTCTGTCAAGGCTGAAGCTCTCGACGCATGCTACCCTAACGTGCTCCGACAGGAGGCGGCTAAGAGAGGACGACCTAAAAAACAACAAATCGTAACGGTGGGTAGCTTAGTAAGTGCGAGAGTACGAGCAGAAACACTCGGACAAGGTAATGAACAGAGAGTAGTGAACCGAGATGGATCACAAATCATATGAGTTCGACGAGCATGGGATCCCAGATCTCAACAACTGCTGCAGCGAAGAAATTGATTTTGAGCCCTAACTTGGAAAGCAAACATGCAAGTGCTCCTAATCAGGCAAGCGCCTCTGCTCATGCAAGCGCTACAACTCGTGAGGGGAAATTGAATGAAACAGTAGTAGTCACATAGCAACAGAAGGTAGATCTGCCGGCGCCGGAGAAGGGGAAAGCAGCTGGTACCTCATGGACAAACCTGTTTGCGGGTAATTGCGCTGCTGAAAATGGTATGGCACTATCCTGTATCACTCCGGAAATTGTTGATGGTAACTTAGTAGCTCATCTAGATAAATCTGATGTGGAACTAGAAGCAGCAAAGTGGACGTATAGTCTATGTTATTGGTGAGGTGCCGGGCTACACTTATATGCAACGACATGTAGCCCAAAAATGGAATGACAAAGGTGAACCAGAGCTGCTTCTACATGATGAGGGGCACTATATTGTTAGATTTTAAAGTATTATGGATCTGCAGACAATATTATATGGAGGTCCACATACCATTAACAGTAGGCAGATGATATTGAGGCAGTGGACACTGGATTTCGATTTTAATGCAGAATTCATGACTAAAATTCCTCTATGGGTGATATTCCCAAAATTGCCAATGACATGTTGGGGATGTGGTTCTCTAAGTAGACTGGCAAGCACTATAGGCAGTCCATTATTTGCAGATGAATGCACAGCTATGCAGACAAGGATATCATATGCAACGATGCTTATTGAAGTATATGACCAAGAGTCTGATGACACAAATAACAGTTAAGGATCCACTGGGCGGGCAATTTTTTTTTTTTTTTTTTTTTTTGGAGAAGGTGACAACAGGGAAGGCAATTTATACAATCAGTGGAATATGAATGAAGGCCTGAGTTCCGTACTAAACGTATGAAAATTGCGCACGACTGCAACAAAGTAAAGAGGGGTGAAAGGGTGGAGCAACCTGAAAGAAGGCAGCGACCAAAGAAAATAGTCCCCACCTGGATTGCTAAAGGACCAATTCAGCAACAGGAAACAGGAGCTGTATAATTTGAACAGAACCAACAGCATAGATATCATCAGTGACTTCAGAAGCACCGAGCACAGTGGTAGGACAGGAGAAACAGAGGAGTGATAAACCATTGTCGACTATGCAGGGAAAAGGCTCACAACAGAAACAACAACACCCTTTCACACATGGGGGGCCACACAGAATCAGGTGCAAAGGCAGCAAGTGACTCCAGACAAAGCTGTGGTTCAAAGCAGTGCATTGATTATTCAGTGCCTATCAGAAATGGCTTCCAAGCTTTGCATGTAGGGGAACATGTGGTGAACAACCCAAGACCTCCTGATAAAGGAGGAAGTTCAACTATTAATTAGTGACTTGGTTAGTATGGAATGTAGGGACATAAACAGAAGGTATAAGCAGGAGCTTAGACAATACATCAATGAAAATAACATAAAACTAGCAGGACTGCTGGAGACATAAGTCAAGGAAAACAGGGCACAAGCCATTGCAAAAAAGTTCCTACATGGGATACGCTTTGCAATTATAGAGTGGCAGTTAATGCAGAATATGGGTGATTTGGGATACATGGGCTTATGACATAACAGTAGTAAATGCAGATGCTCAACTCGTATACTATGGCTACAGCACTTGTGAACAAAGAAGAGTACTATGGAGTCTATCGCAAGATACGCCTCAAACAGTCAGTACACCTTGGCTCATCACTGGAGATTTCAATGCAATTGTTATACCTTCAAGATAGGATGTCTAATGTTTGATACACCAGGAACAGGAAAAAGAAATTCCAAGGAATCCAAAAAAGTGAAAAATTGGATCTATATCCAACGGATTACACCTAGTAAGAAAAGGTTTTTAGTTTTAGTTCGACCTGTCGTCACATATGAAATAACAAATGGTATAAATTTAGCAACCTTTTTTCCACCGGATCCATTGCAGGAAAGGGATAATGTGCAACTTCGAATTGTCAATTATATCCTTGTAACACTGGCAAAAACCAGGGACTTTCTTCATTGCTATCATACTTTGATGCTGAATGAAATTCCTTGGAGATGGGAGTATTACACTTGGAGTAAAAAGAAGCAGGGGGATGGCAGAGTAACTAGCAGACTTGACAGAACATTGGGCAATGATAAATGTATAGTGAAGTATGGTCACTTGATTACAACCTATGGAGAACCATTCTTTTGCTGACTATGCCCCAATGCTGATACCCATGAGACACCCCACATGCAGCATTAAAGTACCATTCAGGTTCTTTAATGTTTGGGCAGATCACTCTCTTTTCTGTCAGATGGTTCACGTGGCAACAAATAAGATGAAGAATATATGGCTGAAATTGAAGTCCCTCAAGGCAGAATTCAAACAGCTGAATTCAGAAGAATACAAAGGGGTTGCTGAAAAAGTTCGTCAAGCCAGAACTTCTTTAAAAGCAATCCAAGAGCAGATCCAATCTCACTACTTAGATGCATTGGTAACTGAGGAGAAAGAGCAATTACAACAACTAGAGAAATGGCCACTGGTAGGAAAGAGCATACTTCAACAAAAGGCCAGAGCCAATTGGATCCAACTAGGGATACGAACAAGTATTTTTCAGCAGTGATGAAAGAGAAACAAAAAAAAGCAGATAACTGAATTGACATCTTTGACTAGATTGAGACTCAGGGAATCTGCAGCTATCAAAGAGGAAATTGTATCCTTCTACAAATCACTGATGGGGTCTTCAGCAGCTACTTTACCAGCAGTAAATAAGTTGATCATGAGGCAGGACCTACTTTATACACCAGCAGCAGCTGGACCTGTGTGCTGATGACAAGGAGATCTATCAGGGACTATGTTCTATTGGCAATAACAAAGCGCCAGGAATTGATGGCTGCAATGCTGTCTTTTTTAAGAAGCCATGGCCTATCATTAAGAATGAGGTATGTACGGCTGTCAAGGATTTTTTTCACCTCTGGCTACCTTTATAAGGAAATCAACTGTACTACTATCACCGTATTGCCAAAAGTAGCCAACCCAAATTCTGAAGGATTATAGACCCATAGCTTGTTGAATTGTCCTATTCAAGCTAATTGCAAAGGTCTTAGCTGCTAGACTAGATAAAGTAGTGGCTGATATTATATCTGAAGAAAATCCGGTTTTATCCTTAGAAGGAAGATAGCAGCCAATGCTATTCTAGCCCATGAACTAGTGAAAGCCTATAGTAGGAAACACATATCTCCCAGGTGCATGCATGGCAAGTTGGTGATCAGATGAAAGTAAGAATTCTTAGTTGGAACATTCGGGAGTTAAATGATGGGAGGAAATGGGATACTATTAAGTCACTGGTTCGTAAATGGAAAACAGACATCTTGTGTCTACAAGAAACAAAAATGGAGTCTTTAACACTTAATTTGATATACCAGATATGGGGGAACAGATGGGCGGACTGGGTTGAGTTGAAAGCAAGCGGCACTAGAGGTGGCATAATCATAGTGTGGGATAAAAGATCGTGGAAATGCATTGATTCTCATCAAGGTTGCTATACACTGACTGGCTTCCTTGAAAGTTTACAGGATGAATTTAGATGGGGCTTTACGGGTGTCTATGGCCCTCATAGTAATATAGAGAGGGAGGAATTCCGACAGGAATTGGGGGCAATTAGAGGAATATGGAATGAACAATGGGTGGTGGGGGGTGATTTTAATGTTTGCCAGTATATGACTGAGAGGTTGAATTGTTCAAGAAGATCAAATGCCATGGAGTGTTTCTCTGAATTGATCCAAGACCTCCAATTAATGGACTTACCTTTGCAGGAAGCCCAATTTACTTGGTCCAGGGGTGAAAATAACCTACAAGCTTCAAGGATTGATAGGTTCCTAGTTTCAACTGAGTGGAACGACAGCTTCAGAGTTATTAAACAGTTGGCACTACCCAGTGTTATCAAAGGCGCGCTTTAAGCGCGCTTAAGCCCTGAAGTGAGGCTCAAAACATGTTGAGCGCTTCGCCTCGCTTTATGTGCGCTTCAGTGTCGTCATCAAGGATCTAAGACATACTTTTCCTTGCCAATAAGCCTCTCTGGAGGAGGTGACACTAAATGATTGATATTTCACTTTATCGTAATATTTTTACAATTTCTTTGTCCATATATTTGTTATTCATGCTTATTATTATTAATCTTGGACTAAACATATATATATTTGTATTTTTGCACCACTGCGCTTTTTTGCATTAAAGCCCACGCTTTATTTGCGCTTCGCGCTTAAAGCCCCAGCTGACCTTAGAGCTTTTTTGCGCTTTTCGCTTTTGATAACACTGGCACTACCAAAAGTAATCTCAGATCATAAGCCCTTAACAATTGAGTGTGGTGATTGGGATACAACTCCATCCTATTTTAAATTCGAAAATATGTGGTTACAACAGGAGGGATTCACTGATTTGCTAAAGGGCTGGTGGCAGAACTACACAATAGGGGGCAGTGCTGATTTCATTTTAATCCAGAAGATGAGAAACCTGAAGAAAGATATTGCCCAATTGGAACAAGGAGGTCTTTGGTAAATTGGAGACAAGGAGAAGTGGAGCTTTGGAAGAATTAACAGCTTTAGAACAAGAGACAGAGTTCAGGGTTCCATCGCAACTCGAAAAAGAAAGTTTTCTGAAGTTGAAACAGGAAATAGAACAGATTGCTAAGGCCGAGGAAATTTCATGGAGGCAAAAGTCCAGAAGTCAATGGTTGAAAGCAGGGGACATGAACACAAAGTATTTTCAATCTTTAGCCAATTCCCGTAAAAGATTCAATTCTATTGACAAGCTCAAAGTAGGCCAAGACATCACAGATGATAAAGAAGTGATCAAGGGGGAGATATTAAACTACTACCAAAATCTTTACACAGAAAGTGAAGTGTGGAGACCAACTGCCAGTTTCGAGGATGTTGCAAGACTTTCAACGGAAGAGAGCGAGAGGCTAGAGGGGATCTTTGAGGAAGAAGAAGTATATTCAGTAATCAAATCCTGTGCTCCCGATAAAAGTCCAGGACCTGATGGTTTTACCATGGCTTTCTTCCAAAAGGCCTGGGACTTTATCAAACTTGAAATTATGGCAGCCCTAAACCATTTTCATCAGCAGTGCTTTATGGTGAGGTCCTGTAACTCCACTTTTATTGCCCTGATCCCCAAAAAGAAGGGTGCAATTCAACTTAGAAATTTCAGACCAATAAGCCTCATCGGCAGCATATATAAGATTCTTGCAAAGGTATTAGCAGAAAGATTGAAAAAGGTTATTAGTAAGCTGATCTCTTCTCACCAAAATGCCTTCATCAAACAAAGACAGATTACTGATGCAGCTCTCATTGCAAATGAGGTACTAGACTGGAGGATCAAATCTGGGCTTCCTGGAGTTATGTGCAAGTTGGATATTGAAAAGGCTTTTGATCAATTAAATTGGTCTTATATGCTTGCTATCATGAGAAAAATGGGGTTTGGTGAGAAATGGTTAAGATGGATAAGATACAGTATTTCTACTATTAAATATTTTGTGTTGATAAATGGAGGTCCGGTAGGCTTTTTCTCTCCTCAGAAAGGGATTAGGTAAGGTGATCCCCTCTCCCTCTTTTTGTTTATTCTAGCTATGGAAAGATTAAGTAAAATGATGAAGAAGGCCAACCAGATGCAATGGATACAGGGGTTCAGTGTTGATGGCACAAACACTAGAAGCACAATCACGATCTCACATCTTCAGTATGCTGATGATACATTGGTCTTCTGTGAAGCTGAAAAGACTCAAATTCAATACTTAAATCTCACTCTTCTTCTCTTTGAAGCCTTGTCAGTGTTACATATTAACATGTTGAAGAGCACTATATAACTAGTCAACAATGTTCTAAACATTGATGAACTGGCTGGTATTATGGGATGCAACATTGGGTCTCTTCCTAGCACTTATCTAGGTCTTCTAGCACTTATCTAGGTCTTCCTTTGGGGGAAAATTTCAAAAATTGTGAAATTTGGAATGGGGTTGTGGAAAAATTTGAAAAAAATCTGACTTCTTGGCAACTTCAATACCTGTCTCTAGGGGGCAGAGTTACTCTTATCTGCAGTGTTCTTGATAGCATCCCCACTTATTTCATGTCTTTGTTTCCTATTCCTGGCGAGGTGCTAGAAAAACTGGATAAGATCAGGAGAGACTTCTTATGGGAAGGCAATAGTAACTCCAAGAAGCTTTATCTAATAAAGTGGGACACAGTTATGAAACCAAAGTGTGAAGGAGGGCTGGGGGTGATAGATCTGTCTACTCACAACAAAAGCTTATTAATGAAGTGGCTTTGGAGATATGGTATGGAAGAACCGAGCCTATGGAAAGAGGTGGTCAAATCAATTCATGGGGCAACGGATAACTGGAGCACGCAGCTATCTAATGCTCCCTATGGAGTTGGGCTATGGAAATATATCAGCAAACTTGGCAATGAATTCTTCCAAAAGGTTCTTTTCAAGCCTGGCAATGGAGATCGTGTGAAATTTTGGGAAGACAAGTGGATAGGCATTAAAGGAAGAGTACCCTGGGTTATTCAATATGGCACTGGACAAGACCTCCTCAATTGCCCAGAATAGAAGCAACAATTTCTGGGATGTGCACTTCAGAAGACACCCTCAAGATTGGGAGTTAGACGACCTGCTGAAGTTACTAGCCAAGGTGGAAACATTCAGCATTGATGCAAGTACTTCAGACAGGATAAGCTGGGGCAGTAAAGGAATCTTCTCAGTTAAAGAATGCTATAGGCAGCTCGGCTACCAAGATTTGGTTATTGACTCTTGGCCATGGAAATTGATTTGGAGGACCAAATTACCTCCTAAAGTTAAGTGCTTCATCTGGATAGCGCTCAACAATGCCATCCCTACAATAGACAATCTTAACAGGAAAGGACGTGAACTGGTCAACAGATGCTATTTTTGCAAGTGTCAGCTGGAAACGGTCAACCATTTACTTCTTCACTGTCCAGTAGCTTTTAATCTTTGGAGCATGGTTTTCAATATTTTTGGATTAAGTTGGGTGATGCCTCAGAATCTTAGAGAGGCATATGTGAGTTGGAGTCTTTGGAAAGTTGATAAGACCATCAAAAAAACCTGGTTGATGATCCCTGCTGCTGTTTGTTGGAGTCTTTGGAATGAGAGAAACAGAAGGTGTTTTGATGGCATCTCAACTCCAAGTTATTCTCTTACAGCTAAATGTTTAGTGAATCTATTTTGTTGGACAATGCTGTCCCCAGTAACTAGTCCCATGTCTCCTTTATTATTTTCCATAGCCACGGAATACCTAAGCAGAATTCTCAACAATTTGAAACATGACAAGAGGTTCAACTTTCACCCAAGATGTGGGAAGCTGGGAATTACTCACTTATGCTTTATAGATGATTTGCTCTTATTTGCAAGAGGTGATCTCATTTCAGTTCAGATTTTGCACCAAAGCTCTCATATGTACTTTCTGCTTCTGGCCTACAAGCCAATCTATATTACTTTGGAGGTATAGACAGTAGAGTGTCAAGACTGACATTTTACAGCTACTTGGATATAGTCAAGGAGAGTTACCCTTTCAATACTTAGGGGTACCCTTGGATACTATAAACCAGCCTCTGGTTGAAAAGACAATAGCAAATCCTGGACTGCAAAGAAATTGTCATATGCTGGTGCCTGGTAGGCTCCAATTGGTACACTAAAGAGGCATTAACTTTGCCTGCCCAAATCAGTGGGAGGACTCAATATCACTAACTTGCAAGTGTGGAACAAAGCAGCAATTGCAAATACATACTGGGAACTTGCTCACAAACAGGATAAAATGTGGATCAAATGGAGTCACACATATTATATTAAAGGCCAGAGAATGGAAAACACCTCTATTCCTCATAATGCAAGTTGCATGGTGCGAAAGATCATGGATCAAGAGACCTGATTTCACAACTGTGGAGACCTCTGAAGGGGCTGAAAAGCTTAACCAGGCAGATATACTTACAGTTGTTAGAAAACTATCCAAAGACGAGTGGAGAACCTTAATACTTCAGAATGAAGCAAGGCCAAAAGCCAGTTTACATTATGGCTGCAATGCCAAGGAAAGTTGCTTACTGTAGATAGACTCATCAAATGAGGAATGAATGTCAATGTTGATGCGTCATGTAAATTGGAAGAGAGACCAGAGTTCATCTATTTTGGGAATGCCAATAGACCCATATGGAGTGGACCAGACTGCTACAATGGGTAATGATACCATCCAGATCACTCCTTACATAGAGCCAACACTTCAAGTGGATTATACAGCTTTCTAAAGGAAGAACAAGGATGGCCAGACTGCTGAGAACGATATATGCTGAATATGTTCATGCGATATGGAGGGAAAGAAATTATAGAGTGTCTGAAATGAAAGCCAGGGAAGTAGAAGCTAAAATTCTAATCTGATGCACTCCTGTATGAGTTAGACAATAATTCTGAAGTTATTCTTTTTAGGGTTTCAGTGATATAATCTGATGAAGTAGCTAGCTGAGAATAGCTATGCTAAGCTTTATAATTTGCTCTTGGTGATTAATGAAACCTTTTGATCACCAAAAATATAAGCATGTCTTATCCAACGTTCTACTTGGTGATATAGTATACTCCCCACTTGATGAATTTACATAACACCTTATCATTTCATTAGAGCACGTTCAAAATGTTTCACATTATTCCACTTTTTTTTTTTTTTTTTTTTTTTTTTTTTTGGGAAACTGGTAACTGTTCCACCAGAAGAATTTGAATCATTTAACTACAAATAGTTTAAACTTCCGCATGATATTTTCTCTATCGTACTAACTTTTCATCATTACTTTAATATTTTCTTCCATTACCATTAAATAATATACAAGTCAAATAACATCTTAAACTCCTTGGAAATGGAGAAATTCCTAGTAGGGAGCACTTCTCTCATAATGGGCCCTACCCAGCGTAATTTGGATTAGTCGGGTCAGTAAGTTCCGGATTTTAGATGGTTAGAGAAAATACTATGAACAACACAATGCCATCTCCCTACTGCAACAACTGCTTGCTTGCATTATATGGAAGACTCTACCAGGAAATAACATATTTCAATAAAGGAGAGCAAAGTACTATGTACCTTATTTCCCATCGCCAAGTTTAAAGAAACTATCCCACGTCTTGTGTCAGCATCATCCAGTACATCATCATGAAGTAGGCTGGCAACCTATGGAAAAGTGAAAACAGAAACTTGACTTGAAGAAAGTTCAAAGTAAATGGCATTCTAAGACCAATTAATAAAACAATGTGAATTAGAGGAGAAGAAAATATGAAACATCAACTAAGTGGCCTAGATAGTGCTTCTAATTCATATAATCTGTGTCCACCATGCCAAGATGTTGGCTCATTGAGCATCATGGATGAAGGAATACGGGATAATTAAGGAAAAAAGACCCAGAAAAGAAGAGAGAAGCCTATTTCAGTTTTACTCGCCTTAAATATGGAAGAATATCAAACAATCTGGCAACAGCTGCAGCTGCCTTTTTTGTCGGAAAAGTAAAAACCTAGAGAGGTTACCCTTATAAAACCAATATAGCAACATACACGAAACCAAGCCACTGGACCAAAATAAACAACTCTGCATCTCTGCCCTTCACAGTGAAAGGAATGATCAGCCACCCTTTAAGAATTTAACATCCCACTGCTTCAAATTCAGAACACAACTCCCCAAATTTTTCAAGTGATAGCAAATTTTTCTTATGCGTGGTTATGCTAAAGTTCCTGCCATGTGACCAGGAGGTCACGGGTTCGAGCCGTGGAAACAGCCTCTTGCAGAAATGCAAGGTAAGGCTGCGTACAATAGACCCTTGTGGTCCGGCCCTTCCCCGGACCCTGCGCATAGCGGGAGCTTAGTGCACCGGGCTGCCCTTTTATACCATGTGAAAATTCTCTTACAGATTGATCCCTCCAGATTGCTCCCTCCACCTAATGCTTCCTTAGCAATCAGGTGGATATATCAGTTACACCTGTGTTTCTCCGTTGCTTCCTTACCAATCAGTTTTTTTTTTTCTTTTGGTGTATAACCGTGGTGTCCGGGCCAGCTTTGGCACACCTCGACGGGATACCTGCCACCTCCCACCAGCAACAGGTACCAGGTACCAATCAGGTTATATATGAGTTCTTTTTCATGAAGTTATCCTCTATCCGTGTATCACAAAATCCATCTGAAAGCGTAATTCATCAATGTTACTTGAATTCTCCATTTTACCTTTCATGTACTTGTATCAACAGTTATGACATCGGTCTGGTTATTTTTGTATAGAACCTTCAAATTACACATAAAACTTGGATTAAGTTGTATGTATACATATTTGGTATCTGTGTTGTATCCAACATTCGCATCAAAGTCCAGGTTATTAACTCTATATATTTAACAATCAACATGTTGGTCTTTCCATCCTATGAGAAGAAAGAGACAGAATAGTTACATGGATCATCTCAGCGATATCAGCTATAGACTGCTGCCTTGTACGCAAATCCCTGGACACAGAATCAACATCCACCTGGGGTGCAGATCTAGGAATCGGTACGTTCAATGCGGTTGCCATCAACAGCAGAATCTGTACAAAGTGCACCAGCGTATTTATTTTTCAAAGGAGAATGTATGGGATCATGAGTTGAAAAATGAATGCTACACTGACATGATACAAACTTCAAAAAATCTACACTATGATGGATCTGACCAAGCAACTGCACTTAACTCAATAACCATTTAAAGCAAATAAGAAGCACCACCAACGTAAAATATTTCAAGAGGGTATTATTTGTATTAACACAACAATGGTACTTAAGTTGGAATTAGAGAGACTTCTATTCATATTCCTTAAAAGAACACCATTGCTCATAAGATAATAAATATATTGGAAAATTGCATATCTAATAAAATAGATTTTTTTTTTTTTTTTTTTGATGAAGACCTAATAAAATAGAATTGTTTCCTCCAAGTGTTGTTTATATGTAACATGAAACTTTATATTCTACTAATATGCAAAATAAAATTAAAAAAAGGAGATCCAGTTGTTGAAAGTTGATAGGATTCAGTTCAGTTTTGGTTTGCGAACTTTTTCTGTTTCTTTAGTCTTCTCATATTTCTCCCTGTTCTATTCAAATTCTTTGTTTTGCTTTCAATCACCTCTCCTGGAGCTTCATGCTTGAACCTACTACATGTAAAACTGAGAGAAATTCTTTTTCTTCCTTAGTTTTTAAGATAACATGTTTTAAGCCTCTTGAAAGAAATGCATGAAATGTATGTCTCTCTTATTGCAAAAAAATTGTCTCAACCCTTTACTAAGCAGCAAGTACTTAGTTTTCATCAGTATTTCTTAAGAAACTCAGTAACTTAAGAGAATCGTGGCTTCTTTGGAAGCTATGCAGACTTCATCAAAGGACATGAGGATTTTACTTTTCCAACAATTACTTGATGACTATCCACAAAAGCATGTGCACCAAACTAATGATAAATGTATAGTACACATAAAAATTCAGCTTTGGAGTAACAAATCATACTGTGGGACGAAACCTCTTCCCTTCTACTCCCATTTTGAAGAAATACTCAGCAGCTGAAGCCAGCTTTGGGACCTGTATACAAATGAAACAAGCTGTCATCTAGCATCATGAATGTAGCAACTGCCAAACCACAGAACAAGCTATATACCTCAGCAACTACCATAGATCTCAGCCTGTTTGAGAGAAGGGATAAGTCATCCGCAACAAGAGAAAATGGGTCCACTTGCTCCTGAGAAAAAGAACAGGAAACAGTGTAAAAAAAATCACATATCTCCAATTATATAAAGCAAGGGGACATAAAAAGAAAATGCGAAGACGAATAACAGAGGAAAATAAAAGACTTGATGATTTGCATCAGAAAGAGACTCGAACTACTCAGAAAAGACCTTAAAGTGGCAGCTCAACAATAATGACACTGACAAGAGTCATTCGCGATCTCAAGAAAATTCATCCACTTGCTCGAAGCTTTAAGTATTTTGAATTCCATTTGGCTATACAGACTAAGATAACTGAAAAGGAATAAAGAGAAAGGCCCTTCATGCCCACAAACTCTTGATCAGAATACGAAGAAACAACTATTTATACATTTATAATTGCCTAGACCATATAATCATTTTTTCTTCTTGAAATACTTTCTTTTTATATGTAAAAGACCATTTTATTAGTGAATAACAAACTTAGTAGGTGCTGTGGTGTTGCCAGTGTTGTCGAAGGCACACATAAGCCCTGAAGCGAAGCGCAAAACATTTTGAGCACTTCGCCTCGCTTTTTGGGCACTTCAGTGTCCTCATCAAGACTCTAAGACATACTTTTCCTTTCCACTGAGTACAACACTGAAGATGCGACACTAAACAATTGATACTTCACATTTTTTTGTTTTTTTTTGTTTTGATGACATGGGAACCCGCATCCGCTAGGTGCGCACACGGTAAACCCAGCTCCTGTGCAATAGTTCGCAAATCACACAGGAGACGTAACCCAGGCATGCCCCGTGCGACGAACTCGACCCAGAAGGCAAATCCCCTGTTGTCATAGGCAGGGGACTTTAAACCTGAGACCTCCATTATGAAAGCCCCATGTTCAACCAACTGACCCACCCTTGCGGGTGATATTTCACTTTATCATAAAAAATAAAAATAAAAATTGATTTCTTTGTCCATATATTTGTCATTCATGCTTACGATTATTAATTTTGGACTACAAATACATATTTGTATTTTTTTCTCCATTTGCGTCTTTTTTCATTAACCCACGCTTTATTTGCACTTAAAGCCCCAAAGAACCTTAGAGCTTTTTTGCGCTTTTGATAACACCGGGTGTTTCTTCTTGAGACAGTTTATCACAACTTATTACAAGAAACATAAACCATAAGATCCATTAGTGAGGAAGCTTACATACGGAGAATGTCATTGAATATGATGTTAGCAAAAAGACAGGACAGAACATCATTACTGTAGATTTGTGAAATAAAATGCTATACAAACCTCTGCTATAACAGTGCTTTGATGATGAATTTGTTGCCCAATACCACTAAGAGCATTAGAAACCCATGAATGAATTACTCTGCAACCCAAAACCTAATAATCACAAAAAAACAATGACAATAAAGCTTGCAAAGTCACAAATTAGCAATAAAAGCAACAAATTGACAAATTAAACTATCCACTCCCAACTAATTTGGGATTGACGTGTCGTTGCTTGAAAGTCAAGAAACCGCAAACTCCAACCCGACATCTCCTTCAACATTTTAAAATTAGAAAATCACATAACAGCCCCCAAAAAAACTTCAGAGCAACTATTAATTTTCTTCCAATTGAACCAAAAAAAAACACAGATCACGACTTTAAACTAAAAACAATATCCATTCCCAGTTACAGCTAAAGAAAAGTAACAGTAACTAATAAAAAATAGAACTCAGAAACCAATAAAAGCAACAAATTGAGCAATTAAACTAAGCAATCCAAACTAATATCGGATTGACGAGTCGTTGATTGATTTGCAAGAAACCGCAAACTCAAACCCAACATATCCTTCAACATTCTACCATAAAAAACTTCGGGAAATTTTCAAAAAATATACAATATTATACAACATTATACCTGGGAGAAAGCATTATACATAATGCACCAACCTTGTATAATACTGTATAAAATGTGGTTATACACAAATATAGGCTAACCGAGTAACAAACTCAAAATATTGGCTACGTGGCGTAAATATTTTCTCCAAGTAGACATAGAGCGTAATTTTCCTATCACTTCACATAATCCAAAAAACAAAAAAATCCACTTTGCAGTAAAAAACTGAAAAATCACGACTTTGAACTAAAAAACAAATATCCATTCCCAGTTACAGCTAAAACAAAGTACACAGTAACTAATAAAAATAGAACTCAAAAACCAATAAAAGCAACAAATTGGGCAATTATACTATTCAATACCAACTAATTTGGGATTGACACGTGTTAATTGATTGGCACGAAACCTCAAAAAAAAAAAAAGAGATCACGACTTTAAACTAAAACAGCAAATATTCATTCCCAGATAGAGCTAAAGAAAAGTAAAACAGTAACTAATAAAAAAAGAACTCCAAAAATTTTTTTAAAAAAAAGAGAGAGATTTATTTCACCTTTTGAGAAGCATGGATTGGTGAATGGTATAATTGTTGCTGTGGACGTAATGAAAATAAGCATCGACATCTACTGAAACGATTTCTAGAAATCTGAGACAAACCTCTTGAAAATATCATCTTTTTAAAAAAAAAAAAAAATTCTTATATTTTCTAACTAATAATGTATTGTATAAATTTGTGTGTGCTGAGTTAGAGTATATATTTTTGGCCAAGAATGGTCAAACAAAAGCGGTGAAGGGTTTTGAGCGAAAAATTTAACGGACACCGCCTATGCAACGACGCCGAATAGTAACCATAATTTTGATTAATACACGCTACTAGTGTAAGATTCATGAAATTACTAATTTGTCCTAGAAGTCGAATTATTTAACACCTGTTTGGCCATAATTTTTTTTTTTTTTTTTTTTGTGGAATGATAATTTATTTTATTGGAAAATAAGTGTTTGGTCATGAAAACCAAATATTCTCACTTTATTTGTAATTTTGAAGTTGGAATTGTGTTTGGTTATAGTTTTTGCAAAGATTATTTGGCAAAAGCGCTTGGGACCCCCCTGAACTTGCAACTTTTTATACAGTGCACACCTAAACTATGCGGAGGATTAAAAACCCCCCTGAACTTGCAACTTTATGCGTCGCGTCCCCTTAAGTGTCCACATGGCACGAGAAGGTGACTTCAAATGTTCGTTGGCGCGCGTGAGGGGGTCATTTTTTGTCCACATCGGACCCCCCCTAACGGTTAAAAACTTAAAATAACCATTTTTTTAATATTTTCCTTCCAACGTCTCTCTCTCTTATCTTCCTATTTATACACCACAACCCATCTCTCCACCATATATTAGAAATTTCAAGAATTCCTCCATTAAATTTCTTCTCTTTGCCATCAATTTTCTTCCTTTCCATTAATCTTTGAACCAATGATTTATAATACTAGACTAATTATGGGTTGCATTGTATAGCGATATGTTAATTGTTAAACACCACGAAGGCACGAACCCATTGTCATTACGTGAGATACTAACTACTATTCGCTTAATTCAACAATTTATTGTTAGGTTTTGAAGTATATATACGAGGATCACTTAATCTATAGAATATTGATTTGTTAATTTCTTTGGGATATAATAATTACCACAAACTCAGTCATGGACACAAAGTTTTATGGTTACTTTAAATTTAATAGCTCGGATTCGAAAAAATCTAGTACTCTATATTCCGTTAAGTTGGACATATCGCTTGGGTTGCTTGTCTCATGAATTCATACTTATGTTAATTGTTGTTAATTTGTAAGCGAGATTAAGCATGTGAGTTGGAACAATATTATGATAAGAAGATTAAAATGCAAGCTCGATACGAGGCATACTTTCTTAGAAATGCAAGTGAATATCTTTGAGGCGGACTTTTAGTTATATTTAGTTATCACAGGATCAATGAGACTTTTAGTTGTGTTTAACTAAATGTCTGCTTGGGAGGCATGACTTTTAGTTATGTTTAGTTATCGGGTTAATGAGACTTTTGTTGTGTTTAACTAAAAGTCCCATTTTAGGGGGGCACTTTTAGTTATGTTTAGTTATCACGGTTAAAACAGACTTTTAGTGTGTTTAACTAAAAGTCGCGAGGAGAAAACTTCAGACTTTTAGTTATGTTTAGTTATGCACGTACGTTCTCGTATCGTTTCTTATATTCTTTGTATTGTAAGTTATTAGTATTAGGAAAACTTAATACATTGATACGTATGTGGTGATTTTCGAGTTCGAAGGAGTTGAGTATTTTGGAAAGGAAAGCATCACGATAGAGGAAATAACAAAAGAAAATATGAAAATGCGAGAGTTAGCAGATATCCTTGAATGCTTATTGTTTGGGCTCTTCACTTGAAAGTTAATTATTTATTAGATTAGCTCATTGATGGAGGAGAAATGAATCTACTCACTCCCTTATACTTCCTAAAAGAACAAATGTAATGGAAGTTTGTACAATGAAACGTGCTTTCGGAGAACATATGAAGGAGACAAACCATCGGTGAGGTTGAAATTTTGACGGATAAAAGAGGTTTAAATCCCGATGTTTAGTTTAAAGTTAAAATAAATGGGTAACTTGGGTCGGGTTGTAATTATCTACGTGGATATCTACGTGGACAACCACATCGCACACACACACCGTGTACGGCGCGTGTTTACACGGCTAAGGGGTGTGGAAACTTAAGGGGGTGTGGGCACTTAAAGTTGCAAGTTCAGGGGGGTTTTTAATCCTCCGCATAGTTTAGGTGTGCACTATATAAAAAGTTGCAAGTTCAGGGGGGTCCCAAGCGCTTTTGCCAAGATTATTTAGTTGTTTGAATGTACTCAAAATGAAAAAAGTGAAACAGGATTTTAGGTGTTTTTCAAATTTCAAGTTATATTTGGAATTGTCATGACTAAACGCTAATTCCAAATAAAGTGAAAATATTTTCTGGAAACAAGTGAAAAATTCTCACGGCCAAATGGACGAAAATTAGCGTTTGGTCACGAAAATTTCAAATTCAAAATCCAACTTACGTTAAGTTTAGAAAACAACTCATAACCTATTTTTCATCTCACTTTTTATTTCTGAAGTTGTATTTAAGCACATTCAAGCATTAAAACTATTTCAAATACTTTTTGTGAAAAATATAATCAAACACAACTTCGTCTCAACTAAAATTTCAAATAAAATAAAAAAACATTTGGAAGTTATGGCATATTTCCATGAGAATACACTTCTTTTCTCATGGAACACTTTGTCCATGAGAATTGTTCACTTTTTTCTCGAAATTCTTTTTCACTTTATTGGAAAAACAGTCTTTACTCAGAAAATGTCAAATACAACTTAAAATTGTATTTGAAATTTGAAAAATACTTAAAATCCTGTTTTCACTTTTCCACTTTTAGTTTTGAATCATTGCATTTATTTTTTCTTTTTTAAGTTTACCCTAAATTTTTTGTTTTTATAAAAATAACCCCATCAATATTAGCCACCAAAATGTTGCATGTTTTACTACGCATCACCCATATTCTAAATTTTATTAAAAAAAAAAAAAAGGACTTGACACTCTTTGGGAGTTGATCAATTTGAAGAAAATAATAAGCACTAGAGTTAACGAATGTGGTTTTATATATTGCATAAAATAATAAGGATTAGAGTTAACGTGGTTTAGATAGAGGAAGAAAGTAATAAAGATGATAAATTCGGGTAAATTAGACAAGTTAGGGGATTTTACTACATTTTAGAAATTGAGGGTACGGTCATATTTTATGTTTTTTTTTTTTTTCAAGAATGTATATTCAAACAACTAAATATTATTTTCAAAAATTATAACCAAATACAACACCATCTTCAACTTCAATTCTAAAAAAAAAAAAAAAAAAAAAAAAAAAAAAGATTTCTATGGCCAAACGCCTACTTAGTTGCTGAACGAAAAGGACTGGATTGGAACAAAGGGGAGAATTCAAAGTTTTGTATCTTTCAATTGAATGGCAACTTCAACCCAATTTCTTATTTTCCTATAAGGGTAAACTGCACAAGTTACTCCTGTGTCTCATATTACTTGTCAACTTTCTCCTTTATACTTCCCTTAAAAATTCATAGATAAAAGTATATTTTACTACATTCTCATTATTTCTTTATAGTTAATTGCACTCTAATCAATATTGGTTGCGTAAAAAAAAACAATTAATGTTAAGGGCAAAATAGGAAAAACTTAGTTAATTCTATCTTGATTTTGTAAATGAACAAATATTTTGGAACATATATTTATTCTAGAGTAATGTGAACAACTAACATGCAATGAAAGGAATACTTATTTGGGCTAATCATATTTTCCCATTTTTATCCCTACAAAAATTCATTAAATTTGTTTTCCCCATTAAAAGAGAGATCACGACTTTAAACTAAAACAACAAATATTCATTCCCAGTTAGAGCTAAAGAAAAGTAAAACAGTGACTAATAAAAATAGAAATCCAAATTAAAAAAAAAAAAAAAGAGGAAGATTTATTTCACCTTTTGAGAAGCATGGACGTAATGAAAATAAGCATCGACATCTACTGAAACGATTTCTAGAAATCTGAAACAAACCCTTGAAAATATCATCTTTTTTTAAAAAAAAAAAAATCTTATATTTTCTAACTAATAATGTATTGTATAAATTTGTGTGTGCTGAATATGAATATATATTTTTCGCCAAGGTCAAACAAAAACAGGGTTGAGCGAAAATTTTAACGGACACTGCCTATGCAACGACGCCGAATAGTAACCATAATTGATAATACTACATAGTACTAGTGTTAGATTCAGGAAATTCCTAATTTGTCCTTGAAGTCAGAATTATTTAAGACCTGTTTAGGAATAATAATTTATTTTATTAGAAAATAAGTGTTTGGTCATATTTTCGCTTTATTTGTAATTTTGAAGTTGGAGTTGTGCTTGGTTATAGTTTTTGCAAAGATTACTTGGTTGTTTGAATGTACCCAAAGTGAAAACAAGGTTTTAGGTGATTGACAAATAAAGTGGAAATATTTTCTGGAAACAAGTGAAAAATTCTCATAGCCAAACGGGTCAAAAATTAGTGTTTGGTCATGAAAATTTTAAATTCAACTTGAAGTTGCTTTAAGTTTAGAAAACAACTCATAACCTATTTTTCAACTCACTTTTTATTTTTGAAGTTGTATTTAAGTACATTCAAACATTAACACTATTTCAAATATTTTTTGTAAAAAATATAATCAAACACAACTTCGTCTTCAACTACAATTTCAAATAAAGAGAAAAATATTTGGAAGTTATGGTCATATTTCCATGAGAATTGTTAACTTTTTTCCCGAACTTTTTTTTTTTTAACTTTATTGGAAAATCAGTCTTTACTCGAAAATTTTAAATACAACTTTAAATTGTATTCGAAATTTTGATAATACTTTAAACCCTCATTTTTCCACTTTTAGTTTTGAACCATTGCATTTATTTTTCTTTTTAAAGTTTACCCTAAATTTTTTATTTTTATAAAAATGGCCCCATCGATATTAGCCACCAAAATGTTGCATGTTCTATTACGCATTACCCAATATTCTAAACTTTATTAAAAAAAAAAAAGACTTGACACTCTTGGGAGTTGATCAGTTTGACGAAAATAATCAGCATTAGAGTTAATGAATGTGGTTTTTATATACTGCATAAAATAATAAGGATTAGAGTTAACGAATGTGGTTTAAAAAGAGGAAGAAAATAATAAGGATAATAAATTCGGGTAAATTTAGTCAAGTTACGGGATTTTACTAGATTTTAAAAATTAGGGGTATAAATCATATTTTATATTTTTTTTTTGAAAATGTATATTCAAACAACCAAATATTATTTTTTAAAATTATAACCAAATACAAACCATCTTCAACTTAAACTTCAAAAATTTCAAAAAAAAAAAAAATATTTGATTTCTATGGTCAAAGTGGAGAATTCAAAGATTTGTATCTTTCAATTGAAATGGCAACTTCGACCAAATTTCTTATTTTCCTGTAAGGGGAAACTACACAAACTGCTCCCTCTGTCTCATATTATTTGTCCATTTTTTCTTTTATACGTCCTTCAAAAATTCATAGATAAAAGTACATTTTTACTACATTACTGTTATCTCTCTAATTAATTGCACTCTAATCAATATTGGTTGCTTGAAAAAATAATTAATGTTAAGGGCAAATAGGAAAAACCTAATTAATTCTGTCTTGATTTTATAAATGAACACGTATTTTGAAACGAATATTTATGTTAATGTGGGCAACTAATATGCGATAGAAGGAGTATTTATTTGGGCTAATTTCCCATTTTTATCCCTACAAAAATTCATTAAATTTGTTTTCCCCTAAAATTCCATCCGATGGGAAAGTTAGGCACGACTTGAAAAATTCATTACATTAAATATCTGTATTATAGTTGTTGTAAATATTATTTAATAGTGAATGTCCATGTATCATTCAAGTACTTGGTGAGCAAGTTTTGGTTAGAGCCAATGTAACTAAGAATCAACATAGTTACTATGAAATTAATCTAGTTATGATATATCTAGTTACTTGGGCACCAAGAAATTTTTCTCCTATAAATAGGAGAATATTTTCTCCTATCATGTATATCATCAAAATATGACAATAAAATCTCTTCTAAGTTTCTTCTCTAATTCTCTTATTTCTCTCTTGATTTGTATTATTTTATTACACGTTATCAGCAGGATGCTATAATCTTTCTCCAAATTGAAGTTGAATTTTACAAAATCATGTGGCAATCAAACTCTCACTTCCTGTCTTCAAAGCAGGTCGCAAAAGTATTATCTTCAAAGCAGGTAACTAAAGTATTGTGCTTCTTATTTCGAAAGTTAGTTTCTGCAGGACGCACTTTGTTTGAGAATTTTCTTTTAGCACCACAAAATGTCATGGTTAGTTGATTAGACATTTTGGTAAGCTACGTGTAAGTATTAGTTGATGATGTCTATACCGAGTCAAATTAAAGTACACATACTACAAAATGACAAAATCATCTAAAATGTTTTCAGATTCTTGATACTTGATAGGCATAACTTTGGATTGTATCATTCAATGACTGATTAGTGAATAATTAACATACCAAATAATAGAACATCAAAGGTTGCATGCTTGCTTTTACTTTTCTCTTTCAAATTTGATATTAAAATAAGTAATTGTTTGTACCATGGCAAAAGATTATGCTACTACCACAAATTGATGTTTTTTTTTTTTTTTAAGTATTTTTGATATTCTGGTCCACTTACTGATAACCTTTATAGGGTTTATTTTATATTAGCTAATTGGTTTTAAATTATGGGAGAAATTGGGTAAGTTGTATATCTCTTTAAATATTATCTCCTAAACAGTTTAACAAGCTAAGTTTTTGACTCTGTAATAAGCTTAGATTTCCTTACAAATGTATTCACATGATAACATATTTGTTAGTGGGTGGATTATAGCATCATGGTTATGCGCTGCTATCTCAAGCATTCAATTTACGGAAATCCCATTAGTTTTGTGATCTTGATAATTGCAATAATTATCTGTATAATTACACCCATATATGATGTATTTTAATAAAAGAGAAAAAAGGGATCTACAGAATAATTCTTTCCATCTATAAGAATGAAAGTAATAATACAGGATCGACTCTATTGGCAGCACTTTTAAAGTTATAATGACATATGGCTACACCTATGATCATTAAAGGTGGCTATACATCTTCTATGAATCTCGTTATGATTATATTTACTTTTTCTTATGTTCATCACAAAGTGATAATATCTTTTAAAAGACTCGAGGGCGAGTCCTAATAACTTTGGCCTATTATGCTATTGGTTGAGGTAAGACGGTGAATTCAAATGTCATCGGACAAAGAGGGTAAGACATCAAATTAGAGTCTCGATGCACCATGATGATAAGATAATGGGTTCGAGTTCCACCGCATTATGACCGAACACGTCTTTATATGGGTAAGACGTTGGGTAAGTCCTAATGCACCATAGTGATGATATAATGATGATTGAGGAAAAATAATATATACTTTTGATGAAAGAAAATATGAAGTCATTGAATTTGGTCCATTCCCTAAAGTGAATGTGGTAGCAGTATATGATCAGTCTGAAAGATGACAAAATGATTATTGTGTCTGTATGAGTGAAGGTGGACGTGACAAGGGACAAAATAATAGGCATCATTGTGATAATTATAAAAAGAAGAACATTATGGGTTCTCAAAATGATCCTTCAAAAGGTGAAGGTAATTTTTGCCTCAATGTGGTACGAAATATCATTGGCCACGCAGTTGTTGTGCGACCTAATTTGATAAATTATAATAAATCCTCCATCAAAAGAAAGGAATACAAAGTGGAGGCACACTTAACCTTTAAAGTGTTGTTTGAGGTGGATCATATAATATGATAAATGTTAAGGCATGACAATGAGCATATAATGAAAATATATGAAGCATGTACAAATGATTATAGTCTATTACTTGAAAAGAATGTGACTTGTGATGAGTATCGTGAATGTTGGCCCATTCTTAAAAATGAATGTGGCACGATGTGATAAAAGATATGGATAAAGACATGCTTATGTATGGTTATACTAATACCACAACTCACCTCTAGGGGAGGTTTGAGAGAAATCGTTATTGTGGTATAAGTAGTCATTGATCATCTTGTCGATGATGATTATTGAAGGGAAAAGGTTAAAGCAAGGAAAGATTCTTGCCTATAATAATTTTGATCATGACCGAAATGATATTATTTTCTCCTTTAAAGGATATATTCACCATACGCATGGTGTTATAAAATATGTGGCAGTACACAATTAATTGAGAGCTCTGGAAGAGCCAATTTATTACTACTTTGGAGGAATTAAATTGATTATCAAGAAAGCATTATACTGTAGCAAGTCCCAAAGAAACTTATTGAGTTTCAAAGGTATTCGCTAGAGTGGGCATTTATATTGAGACTATAATTAATGATGGAAAGATTTAATCTCTTCATATTACTACAGTTATTGCCTGTAAGAAATATAAATGTGAAAGGTTACCCTGCTTCCCTCCTATTTGTACTACACAAATATGAGCATGATGATGGAATTACATGCGATAGTAAACAAGAAGCTTATTGAAATAAATATCAGTTGGCATGACCGGTTGGCCATTCCGGTTCTAACGTGATGCAAAAATAATTAAGAATTCACGTGATTACATATTGAAGAAATATAAGATTCTTCAAGAATGCTCTTGTGCTACTTGTTCTCATGATAAATTGAACATTATACCAGCTAAAGTTGAGATAGAATTCCTCAATTCTGAAACATAGAAAGGTGAATATGGGCCCGTTCACCTGCCATTTTGACCGTTTTTACTATTATATGGTTTTAATAGATGCATCTATTTTATGGTCATACGTGCATTTGGTATCAACTTTGGCTTGGTTTTGCAAGGTTGTTTGCTCAAATTGTTAAATTAAGAGCATGGTTTCAAACTATGAAATTATGTTGATAATGCTGGTTTATATCCAAGTTGGTTTAGCAGAAATTATATGCCTCTAATTGGTTGCTAAACGATTGGTTATGAGAACAAATCTCCCAAACAGAATTTTGGTATGAGATGTGTTATTTAATATGTAGCAGCTTATATTCATCAAGCCAACAAGGTTCCCCTATCATAATTGGTTCAAGGTCAGGAACCAAATAATTCCCATCTAGAAATGTGAATGTGCGGTATATGATTCAATTGCTCCACCATAACGCACAAAGATGGGTCCCCAAATAAGGTTAGGGGTAAATGTTAGATTTCCTAACATTAAGGGGAGAGATGATAAGCAGTTAAAAAAATAAATTATATGTAATGAATTATTACTGGTATGATCCTCGTTTAAAAGATAATTCAAGTTAACTGCCAGTCGCATTTGCTGACCAAAGTAAATATCATATTCCAGCTGCAAATGCTCCTGCTAGAATTAAAGTCCTTGAAGCACAGTATCTATGGCACGCCTAAATCATGATAGACCAATTGGTTCCGAAAGTTATGACTAATTGAAGAAGGAGAGGAGCAAATGATCAAGATAGTCATGATAATGAGGCAAGTACTTTAAAGAGCACCATGACACAGCACTTCATAAAATCTTAAGAAAGGTTCAGGTACCTGAAAATGATGAAAAATGAAGAGATCTCAAAAGTTATGTCGCATGGGAATCGACATCAAATGACCGTCGACGGTATCTTTGATAAAATATAGCGCTCAACATTATAAATGGTGACGAGGATCTTAAATTCAAATCTATCAAGAAATGTGGACAGATAGATGATTGGCCAAATGAAAATACGACAGTCAAGTATATTCGGTTTCACATGGTATATGTGAAATATTTTGGATCTATAGTCCAAACACTTGAAGGAATAGTGTCAGCGGGGTATAAAGAAATTTTTGTGTGAAAAGTGAAATAAAAATAAATTTGTAAGATATAAAGTACGGCTCGTGCTGTCACGCCCCGAACCATGGCCTGGGCGTAACACGGCACTCGGTTCGATCGCATGTGACCGAGCGAACCACATGGCTTGTCGAATCGCGAGGCATACATGAGCGGAAATATAATATGAAACATGATGGGCTTTAAGAAAACATATGAAGTCATAGTAATTATAAAATACTTGTTTAAAAACAAGAGCGCGGATAATACCAAAACCGAGCTAAAATGGCTAACCGACACGAAACATGACCCAACCGACTCTGTCTAGTCTATGAAACCTCTAGCATGAGTCCGAACATAAAACGTACTTTGGGACAAAGCCCCCGATACCTTTAATGCATCAATGAAAGTAAACAACCGACTTAGCTCACCCAAAAGCCGATACGAGAGTCCTAGAGTGATAGACCGCATCGTGAAACGCAGCCCTCAAGGCAAATAAAAATTCAAGATGAATGTACTAGTATGTAAACACATGGGAGAAATAGCAGTGCACATGATACATAAACATGAAATTGAAACTAAAACTGAATACTGAAACTGAACATAAACATGAGTACTGTAAGCATGAAATAATCTGCAATACCGACATGAACCACCACGGGGAGAAACGTGGAGTCTGATCTTGGCCCGATTAGCTAAGCCATCTCGTACCTTGCCGGGGCACGAGACATAAACATGACATGAATGGATCCAAAATCCCTCAATGGGGAAAACATAAAGGAATCGTCCTAACTGAGCGGAGCGATCCTTATCCTACGTTGGCATACGTAGTTTCAGGCTATCTAAGCCTTCTCGGTATTAATACAACTCCCGAACATGAAAATAACTGAAGACATGATTTCTGAGTCTTGGCATGAACATGGGTACATGACAATAAATGCATATATACGAGCTTTTCACGGAAATAAGCAAAATATCTCATACCTTGTGTTATAGAACCCCATGGATGCAATGGGTTTTCATAGATTGGTCGGGTCTCAATCACCAAAACAAGAATTAAGACTAATCAAACTGAATTGTAACTAACCATATAATATACATGGGTTTATCATGAATATACCTAGAATCCTAAAACTTGGTGTGTAATCATGGAATACTGAAACATGGGGAAGAACAAGGATGTTTCCACTCGTGAATAGCGCCTACATACCTTGACTTCCTGCTTTTGAGCGTATCACAATGTCCTTTAATCCCTTCAACTTTAATCTATAGCAATACAGGTCATAAGGATTCTATATTAGCAACAATATCCATACTTTGATCATCTAAGCATTTTATCAAACACTTGGTGGGCATGAAGCTCCACAACTTTCATTAATGGTGTTTTCTTCACCCAATCCCCATTCTATTACTTGTAGCTGATTCTACAATCTTAATTAGATGTAATTAACATCATTCTTCATCACCCACATGAATACAACAATCCCAAGTCAACAATCCAAAAACTCTAGCGTAGTTCATATAATTCTCTTTATCAAACCCATTTACTATTCTCCCAAGAACTTATCAATTCACAACTATAAATGATTAGAGAGTAGAAACATTACCTTTTTGAAGTCCAATCCTCTTGAATTCGGGTTCCAGTGTTTCCATATCCAACAATAATGTTCCAATCGTAACTCTATGGATTAGAAGGGTTTACTCAAGTTAGAAAGGGATTAGGGACTTGAATTCAACTAGAATCATGATAAAACTTACCTTGGAAGGTTCTTGAGGTTTGGGAGTTGTTATCTATGAATTTAGGGTGATTTTTTGTGAATGGGGTATTGGGGAAATAAACCCCAAATCTTAAATATAACTTAAAACGCGTAAACCCGACTTTTGACCCGAAACCCGACCTTTTATGCGTTGGGTCCGCGACGCACATGAATCGTGCGACCCCTTGAAGGTCGTTATTTAGAGAGGGTGTTTTTTTCTGATCGGCCCACTACGCGGGACCATCGCACGCGCCCTCACAAGCAACATGTGTCGGTTCTGCACAGTGTTCGGTAAAATAGGTATAACTTCTTGTACATAGCTCTGTTCAAGACCCATAATATACCATTGGAAAGCTATTTCAAAGGGCTACAACTTTATTCAAGGAAGTTTTCCCAAATTCCCAAAAAATAAAGGGGTTATGATCGCTGGAAGTAAGACCTTCTACAAACTCACTTGAAAACATCCCTCGTAGAAAGGCTTCTAACTTTGCTTTGTCCAAAGACTATTCTTATGACTTGATTAGTTTTCAAAACACTTTATAAAATCCTCATATTGGTTCCATTATATTATCGTCTTATGAGTCAAACCTTAGCCCAAAGCTACGAGGTGTTACACGTGCCTTGTGGTATAAATTTTTTTCGCAAAAGTCCTGACATTATTGTATGGATATGTGTTTTCTTGTGGTGGATGCAATGAGGTTTCATGCAGACTGGCTATACATGAAAAATTTGAATGTGTATAATGCAATATTTTCTTGTCTAGCTAGACAGTGAAGTTTATATGAAAATTCTTAATGGATTGAAAAAGCCTTAAAGCGATTCCATTGAGTGCTCCAATGGTTGTAAGATCGCTTAATATAAAGAAAGATCAATTTTGGATATCACGAAAATGGTTAGAGAGTACCATGTCTTAGTCCAATTGATGCACTAATGTATCCTTCTATTACTATCCATGAGATAATGCTTTTATTGATATGCAGGCAAGATATAGCCTCACTTTTACTCGTGGAAACATCAGAATGAATCAAATAATGATATGAATTTATTGATTCTAATCAATGTTATCAAGATTTGTTGGTTATGAAATGCCGGGCATTTATATGATCTATATAAAGTTTGATCTCAAACAAATTATATATGAGCATGTGAGAATCTTTGCCATAATATGATGTTCTACATGACAGTCAATTATTGATACTTATTCAAGTCTATCAAGATGACAACAACTTGTAAAGCAAGTCAAGAATGTATCTGGCTGAGATCAATATCTCAACACATTCTGCAATCATGTGATATTTATTTGGAGATAAAGATTCCAATAATATGATACGAAGCTTGCATAGTTCACTTGAAAGAAGGATATATCAAAGGAGACAGAATAAAGCATTTCGTTAGATTTCTTTTTCGCATTACACGATCTTCAACAGAAGGTGAAATAGATATTCAATAAATTCGCTCGGTTGATAATATGGCGGATCTGTCCATTGAAGCATCACCAACCTCAACCTTTGAGAAGCTAAGATACAAAACTGGAATGCGTCGTCTCCGAGACAGCAAGTGAAGTTTTGATCAAGGGGAGTAAAATACGCGCTGCACTCTTTTTTCCTTAACTAAGGTTTTTCTTCCAATTGGGTTTTCCTGGTAAGGTTTTTAATGAGACAGCTATCAAAGCGTATTACTAGATATGTGTACTCTTTTTTCTTCACTGAGACTTTTTCCCATAGGATTTTTCCTAGTAAGGTTTTAACGAGACACATTATCTATTAATGGACATTCAAGGGGAGTGTTGTAAATATTATTTAATAGTGAATGTCCATGTATCATTCAAGTACTTGGAGAGCAAGTTTTGGTTAGAGCCAATGTAACTAAGAACCAACATAGTTACTATGAAATTAATCTAGTTACTTGGGGACCAAGAAATTTTTCTCCTATAAATAGGAGAGTATTCTCCTATCATTTACATCATCAAAATATGACAATAAAATCTCTCCTAAGTTTCTTCTCTAATTCTCTTGTTTCACTCTTGATTTGTATTATTTTATAACAATAGTATAATATTAGCCGCCTACGCATCGTAATTCATACCTATTTGAGTACTACAAATCAACGGGAAAAAAAGAGTACTATAAATCACGTTTTCCCTCCAATTTTTTGTTTTTTCATCCTTTTCCTTTTTTTCCTTATTAAGTTTTCTTCTTTCTTTTTATTTTACTTTTGTTTTTCGTACTCCTTTAGTTCTTTTAATTTTATATTAAATTTTCTTTATCATTGATTTTTTTTTACCTTAAAGTTTCTCTTTATTATTGAAGAATATCAATGAAAAATATTAATGAATTGTAAATACGATTATACAACTTTTTTACTGTTAAATATGATTATACGATTATACTCATTGTAATTCATAATTAGATAAAATATATAATATGTAGCTAATAAAAACCCATAATTAGATGTGTCATATATGTCCCCAATTATAATCTATAACTAAATGAAACATATATGTAAGTAATTGTAATTTATAGTTAGATATATCGTATAGCTGTCTATAATACAAATTAGATTAAATATGTATGTAGGTAATTATAATTCATAATTAGATGTACACCATACAAGTGTGTGATGAGTTATGACATTGTATTAAAAGATGCAACAATAAAAATAATGAAATTGCATAAAATAAATATTGTTGGTTAATATGCCTTGGAGGAACAGTAAAGTTATCTGTGTGTAACTTATATAGGTCATGGGTTCGGGCAGTGGAAGCAACCACTGATGCTTGTATTAGGATAGCCTGTATACATCAACCTTTTGGGGCCGGTCCTTCTCCAGACCCTGCTAACGCGAAATACTTTGTGCACCGAACTGTCCTTAATAAGCCATAATGAAAACGAACATAATCTAAGATGTTAAGTCATTTTAAAATAGGTACAACTAATAAGAAATGTTAATTACATGACTAAAAACTAAAGAAAAAAAAAAAACTAAGTTATACGTTTTTATTGTCTAGAGCAATTCAAAATTAGAAAATAGACAATATTGTTGTCATTTCTAATGTTGAATTGAATTTCTTTTTGTTAGCATTAATGTATAATGAATTTGGTTTTGATTGAGTTACTGACATTTATATGAGCTATAAAACTTATTAGACCATTCAAAAAATCTAAGTCCAAGCTTGAAATAATTTGTTAAAAGACAAAAACTACGAAATATTCATAAATTACATTACAATAAACATTTTTATGTGTACGGTATTTTTAAAATTTTTATACATCTATTGTCGGGTTGATCTAGTTTTGATTTGGCTCATTTGTAATTAAAACCAAACCAATTATGGTCATCTTTTCCAATAATATACAAAACTAAATCAAACTGAATCATATTTGATCTCTTTCCGATTTGACTCAGACTATCAATTTGACGATGTTCGTGGGTTTTATTTGTTAATTATTTGATAAGTTAATATCAGCACTCAACATACTTGAAAGTTATAATGCAATAGCATTAAATGTGATGCCAAGTATAAAATAACACTTAAAATATGCATTTCTAAATCTCTTCCTAGTCCTGGTCGAATATAAATATCTCATTATTGGACAATAATAAAGTCAACATTTCTGAAAAGATAGCTTTTAATAAAGAAATGTTAAAGTAATGATAATTTATGTCTACTAATTATGAGTCGGGCAGTACCGTGATCTGATTTCTCCTTCGCTGTTGAAAGCAACTTTCGTACGTATTTTGTTAATTAATCCCCTTTGGAAGAGTAAATAGGAGCTTGAAAGAAAGAAATAGGGTTCTGAAATGGATTTCCACCAGAGTTCAATTTAAGTAGGCATTTGACCATGGATTTCAGAATCAGTTATGGGAATAAATTCGGACGAAAGGTATAAGATTAGCAAGCAAATGCTTGTCTTTGTTCGAGCATGATAAAGAAAGTATTGATCACCTCTTCATCAAGAGTGAGCTTGCTATGGAGGTTTGGAACCATTTTGATCGCCTTTTCAATAGTTGATCCTTCCAAACGGATTCCATTCAGTCCCGGCGGTTTAACAGATCTCACAGGAAATCCCAATCTTTTCTTTAAGTCACTTGCCAGGAGGGAAAGCAGCAGAGCTGTCGTACGGGACCTAGGAACTTGCTAACGAGCAGGCGGGACAAGACTGAGTTGAAAAGACGCTCTACTTGAAAGGCAATGGCCCAAGCTGGCGAATAAGCAAGTGATTGGTCTTTTTTAGTCTTTATTAGCTTGATCGGCAATTGGGACACAAACGAAGGAGCTTTTAGAATGACTTCAATTGGCACACACAACATTACCCCAGCTCTTCCTTAGCCTCTTAGACTGCCTTGCCTGACCTTGAGCTCTTCGCTTCGTGCCTCTGACCCGAGTAGCATGGGGCACGTGGAATCCCGTGTGAATCAGTAAGGACCACCTTGCAAGGCTAAATACTCCTGGGTGACCGAGATCCAAAAAAAGCTCTCGTTTGAGAGGGCTTCAAAAGACAGATCTCAAGGCTTGAGTTGCAATATAAAATCATGATTTCATATTTTGATTCTAAATCGGCGTTTGTTTATGTAATTTGCATAAAATTTCAGCTTCAACTTCACATCATGATTTCAAATCCCAAATTCTCCCAAAAGGTATGATTTGGGATTCCAAATCATGATTTCAATTTTTTTTTAATGTAAAACTTGAGTCATAAGTTTATATTTTGTAAAAAAGATCCATAAGTTGGTCGAATATATTAACCAACCATTTATATCAAATATTAAAATATTTGCAAGTTGGTAGTATATCACATCATGATTGTACAAGTGTATGTCGATGACATTATCTTTGGAGCCACAAATGATTCACTGTGTAAGGACTTTGCAAAACTTATGGGAAGTGAATTTGAGATGAGCATGATGGGTGAGCTGAACTTCTTTCTTGGTTTGCAAGTAAAGCAGACCCCAAAAGGTTCTATGATCGTCGACGAAGTACATCAAAGCGCTTGCTCAAACGTTTTGAAGTGGCGAATGCCAAGCCTATTGACACTCCGATAGCTACTGCCACTGGACTTGATATGGATAAATCTGGTGATGCAGTAAATGAGACAATGTACAGGGTTATCATAGAATCTCTTCTGTATCTAATAGCCAGTAGGCCTGATATAGTATTTAGTGTCGGATTATGTGCTAGATTTCAGTCAAGTCCCAAGGAATCTCACTTGAAGGATGACAAAAGAATTATAAGATATCTCAAAGGAACGCCAGACCTTGTCCTTTATTATCCCACAGGAGAAAACTTTGAATTGGTTAGATATGCAGATGCTAACTATACTGGTTACTTGGTCGACACAAAAAGCATATCCAGAATGGCTCATTTCTAGGATTGTGTCTGATATCTTGGGGTACGAAGAAACAAAACTCAGTTTCTCTCTCAACTGCCGAAGCCGAATATGTTGTTGCTGCCTCTTGTTATGCTCAACTGCTGTGGATCAAGCAACAACTTGAAGACTTCGGTGTTCTCACTGACTGTGTTCCTTTACTATGTGACAATACAAGTGTACTCAACATGGCCAAGAATCCAGTTCACCATAACCGAACCAAACATATCGATGTCAGACATCACTTTCTAAGAGATAATGTTGAAAAAGGCCTGATACGTGTGGAGTTATGCAAGATAGAGAACCAAGTTGCTGACATCTTCACAAAAGCGTTGAGTAGGGAGCATTTTGAAAGAAATCATTTGGAGATGGGCTTGATCAAGCCTAACTAAGCCTCCAAAATATTTTTGGCTATGTAGAGGGGAGAGCTGCGATGTAATAAAGTGTTTTTCAACAAGCATCTAACTCATTTTTACACTGTTACAGGTGTACACACATAGCAGTCTTGGAAGGCAAAGTTGGCGTGCGAGATAGTGCACATTTCAGAGTTTCTACCAAAATCTATCATGAAACAGCCTAGAGACCTAGTCTCCGAGGCTCAGGTTAGCAATATACTCAATGATTGTATAAATCTTGAAATTGTTACAAGTGCCAAGTCATCCACGTACCATCCTACTCAACTGTCGAAATACTCCCATTAATACGTGCCTCTTATTTCTCTCTCCTCCCACTAATCTGAAACCCTGCTGAATTCCTCCTTGTCTCTCCTTCTCTAGAAGTCGTCCCTAACAACTTCTATGGCTCAATCCTCAAATCTCACAAAAAATAATCTGTCTACCCTCTCCTCAAAGCCTCAAATCTCCAGCTCCTCCCGAAGCTGCAAAAGTCACACTCCGGAAAATTCATAGCTTCCCTGACTGCCTCCAGCTCAATCAGCCCAAATAGCAAAACGATAGATCGAACTGCATCTCAAAGTAATTCACTTTCCAACAAAGCCATAGATAACTCGTCTGCATAGTCAGATGGGTATTACTCTAAACAGGGGATGAGTGAATCAAATCTACTATAAAGTGAAGCTGAAGTTTTGGTTATCATGACCAAAACCTTGTAAGCTATGAGAACTGATGAAAGTGATGTTAGTGGTGTGGAGTCTAAGGTTGCCATCTTATCGCAAGATTCAAATGAGGGACTCAGTCAATCTGTAAGGGAATCTAAATCTTCAACTGGTATTGTCTTTGAATGTGGCGGCTGACACCTCTACATGTGCTGATCTTGCGATAAGTGCTCTCGAGCGAACACAGCCTCAGAAAATGCAATCGGAGGGAAATCTAACTAAGGATGGAAGTACCTTGTGTCTTTGCCAAAACAAGAATTACCAAACCCCGTTCCTCACGGAGAAGAACAGGCCGCAATCCCAGGGCACGTGCACCAGGACTCATTGCTAAATGCAAGAGAATGACCTTACAAGGAAATGTTGGTGTCATCCCAATGAGCTCAGAGTCTCTTAAACTTCGGGAGGTTTCAAAGGCTGAAAGGTCACATGAATCGGGTCTCTTTAGTGCTTTAGAAGATGCCCGCGCTGAAATTGCACGTCTACAAGCGATGAATGCCCGACTCCAACAAAATATTGACAATCTTCGTGATTAGAAGCTGCAAGATTAGTGCACCAGCAGTGAGCGCATTGACTGGCTCTTACAGACCTTTGTTCCCTCTTTTTTCTCTCATGCTTCTTCCTGAGCCGGTTTCTGTTCTCGTCCCTTTCTACACTCCTTTTCTTAGCATATGACTTGGCTTTCGAGCAATTTTATTTTTATACATTCCATTGTTTGACTGCTAAATTTTTCGGTATTCTCATTTGGCTATTACTCTATTTTGTGCGTTGTCTTTTGCCATATTGTTCCCAAATTGTCTGTGCTGTGTTGCCCGAGTGGCTCTGAGTTATGTTGCTGAACTTCGTGATTTGCTTATGTTAGCTCGCCTATTTTCGATGATGCCAAAAAGGGGAAGAAAAGCAAGGAAGAAGATAAATGAATGCTGAACAAAGGGGGAAGAGATCTTTGGGGGAGAAAAGCTGAACACAAAATATGTACTGATAATGTGGATCTGGTCTTCCAGTTGAATTTCTTTTGTTTTTTTCTAACATGTTGCAGGTGCCTTGAAAATGATGGTCTGCTTCGTAGGAGGAACAAGTGGGAAGCTGGTTCTAAGGGGAAACATAGTCTGTAAGTTTGTAAGTAAATCAAGGGGAAATTGATAAGGTGTACCCTATGATCCTATGTTTTGATAATTGACAAATCGATGGAGGGCAAAAAAGAGACACAGTACGTGATGCATTTTGAACATCTTGCGCGCACTCGGTGCACGACTTTAAACAAATGTAAAGGTTGGACCGTACAACAACGATCTTTGCGACCCGTACCTCGGGTCGAACTTTGAATGAGAAGTCTCCATCGTCCCGCATGTTCCCAAATATATATTTAACGTATCGACGTATTGTGTATCGGCTTGGAAAACCTAAAATCACTTTGAAAAGTGTAGCCGTCATAAGATTCCCAATTTGTTCACTAACGAAGTGAAAACAAACTGAAGGACCAGATGCTAACTCTAAAGATATCCAAGTCTCTTAGTTTATCTTAAGATTTGTTTCGTTTGTACTTAAATTGTAAACCTACTCCTCTTGTTTGAGAAGCTGCTTGTAGGTATTTAAAAGTCTCAAATCAGCTTGCTGGAAGTGTGTTTCCGCAATCCTTTGAGTGGTACACTAGGCTAGAGTCAGTCTAGGTGTATTAGTGGTCCTTGGCTAGAGTTAGCCAAGTGGAGGTGCTCGCAATCGGAGTATTGTAAGTGTGGAGGGACTACGAGGTTAGTTCCTGGGTCGCATAAGCGTTATTGTAAGGGTGAGAGATTATAGGAGTTAGTTCCAAGCTTACGATAGAGTTGTAACATGAAGTTGCTCATGTAGTGGAGTTGAAATCTTACTGGGGTAGGTCGTGGTTATTAACTCCTTTCTCCGGTAAAATCTTGTGCCCTTACATACTACACAACATAAGGGAACTAGTACACGCCGAGGTCATCCCATGCATTTTGGTGAACGCCGACCTATAACGGATCCTAATGGGCAAGTTGGGAATCGTTTCCCCTCCCTCCAACTTTGGGGTGGGGGGGGGGGGGGGGAGGGAGGGTGTTAGGATCTTTAATTCCCCTTCATCTTCTTGGAATTCTTCGAAGGATTTCAATGGTGAATGTGAAGTTTAGCTCAAAGAAAATCAGAGAACTTTGAACTCATCAAACAAAGCTAAGGAATAAATATATACAAGCTCATCATCACCGTCCATTTGATAATGCTGATGATGAGATGTCAGCCGTTGGATTTAGTACACTCAACTGAATATTTTATCCAGTAGTCAAGTTTCCTTGACACTTTCTAGAAGTATGAATACATATATGTATAGGATAGTATATTCTTTTATTCTTTTTGTCTTATACTAGTATTGTTAAGTTTGTTACTTGGTAGCTCATAGGATAAGTACAAGTGTACAATTAGGATTTATTCTTGTTGTTGTTGTTGTATCTTTTCGTATAAATACGCCTGTACAGAAGAAGCAGTGAAATTCATAGAAAAATTTCTACTATCTTTTTCTATATTTTTCTCATTCTAACATTCCTTTGACCTAAATTAAATTTTCAAAATGTCAACCATTTTTCATAGGAAAAATATTGCGGGGTGACAATGTCAACTATCTACTCTCATTTGCAGTGTGCAGACAATTGAGGATGACACGTAACAACTACATTAATGTATAAAATATTAGTACCAATAATGTAATGTAACTAACCAAACATTGTGGAATTAGAAGGAGAATCGATTATTTGTTGGTGTACCAAAAAAATTACTTGGAATTCCATACGATGACATGTACGAATTCTTTTACCTAATAATGAATCACACTTCCCCACTATCAAAAGAAAAAAAAAGATAGTTTAGACATAATAATAATCAGAAGAAAATTGACATACTTTTTAAGATCCTATATAATGATTTCATCCACTGAAGAAACCTCAAATCAGCACTAACATAACAGCAAACAGGTTAGTTCATTTCTTCTCTCAAAATCAATATGTCTTATTCTTCATTCTAGCTTTTCAATCATCAAAGAATTTGTCTTTTATATTGCTTCTATTTACTTCTTATTTTATAACTGTGGTGTTCAAGGGTAAAACTTACCCATCGGGTGTTTACATCAAACCAATGAATGTATGGCACGTGTTTGACCTATCACTTAACCATAATTAACTAATGCATATATTCACTTCATTAAATCACTCAACAACCATAGTAAATTGCATTGGTTTGGTATAAACACACGGCGTGGATAAGTATTTACTGTGTTCAAGTCAGCTTGTAACGTTAACCTTGATAATTCTATAGGTACCTGCTATCTCCCCACCGGCACAGGTAACGCAGTAATTTGCTTCTAGCTACATGGACATATGCTTAGAGTGAAAGTGGTTTTGACTCAATCTCGCTTTCATTTTTCTTGGGGCCTATAATGTTCGCTTCATCAGTAGCAAATTCTTGTAACCTGGTAGGGAGGCTTCCCTGTTAATAGGCCCACACGACGCGAATATGAATTAACCGGGCCAGTAGGTTTCAAATACGAGATGGTTATAGCAAATTGCATTGTTCCAGATTACATGGTCTCTTAGCTTCCAGTTAAGCACTATTGTAACAGTTAAGATTCTTAAATACTTATAGTTTCAATTGCTTTCAAGAACTATACCTGGGGGATATTTCTACTGATTTTGGTAAGAAGCATTGTCCTCTGATTTTGAAATGTGGGAATACCTAAATTAGAATTTTCCTGAAACTAGACCTGGTTAATTGAACTAAGGTAATGTCCCAAAACTGCACCTTAGTATAACATGAGACATTAAAGTCTATGCCAAATTATCAGAATAACCCTTTCCTAAGACTCAGGTTATGATAATTTCTTCTGAGGTTATGAATGGCACCACCAAGGAGTGGTGGGATGGATGAGATCCCTCCACCCATTAACCAAAGGTCTCAGGTTCGAGCAGCAAGTACTAGGGAAACCCCTAGTAGGAAACACTTCCCTCTTTAATGGGCCTTACGCATCGGGAATCCAGATTAGTAGGCCCATGGGTCTCGGATACCAGATAGTTATACAAAAAAAAAAAAAGGGTTATGGAGGGCATTAGAGTTTAACTTTTGGTTATTTGAAGGCATCAGTATTTAATGTTTCTGTTGGATTGTGACAGGTGAAGATCTCAACCTGTGGATATTTAAGTCCTCTGCTGGATTATGCATTCTCTAAAGGACTGCTTTTGTTTGAAGAAAACTGGACATCTGCCTGAGGCCTATGACACTCTTGCTTCTGAGACTTGTTGTGAGTTAAGAATGCCACTTGGGCCCTCTATAAATATAAATTAGTGCTAAATATATTTGTTATTTTGATGTACTTATGATTGTTTCCCTTGTTCTTGTCCCTTTTACTTGTTCTGACGAGAGCTGTGCAATGGTCTAGATATATATACGTCATTAATTAGATAATTAGGACATCCAACTGGAAAATGTTTCGTCCAGTAGTGTCCAGAATATTCACGATATAAGAGCAGATCATAATAATCATATATCACTAACAACATCCTTCTCAACATGGGAAACTTATGCAAAAAAAAAAAAAAAAAAAAAAATCAACTTTAAATTCTACATTGAATAGTGACATGTTGTTATTTAGAGCATCTCTTATCCGATGTGAGATGTCTACTTGATTTTGTGATCTTCCAGAAAAACAATGAGTAAAATGGAAAATACTTTGATATCTACAGTATTACTATCCATATAAGTCTTGTTTAAAATGGAATTTAGCCTCTTAGAGTGCTTTGATGTTTTGTTGCAGTTAATGTGAATGAAGTGGAGGCCTTATTTATTCTATTCAAGAAACTAAGCAGATCCATAATTGATGATGGTCTTATTCACAAGGTAATTTTATCTTGAAAAGTTAAGAGTTAGCTAGGCTTTTGTTTGTAGCAAGAGATGTTGACAGTTGAGGGTTCTAATCTAGTTGAACACATCGGAATAAGGCATAATATATAACGTTATATCAAACTCATTTAATAAATAGTTGTTTGTATGTACGAGCTTTGACACAAATATGCAGTGAAACCAAGCAAAATTGAATTACTTGGCAGTTGAAATAATGCATCAACACAAACTAATACAGAAGGCTATGGTGTTTGCTTTTGTGAGGCATTAGAGTCGTAAATTTTGGATAAACAAAATAGTTATTTTCTTCTCGAGTTCTTTGTCTGTTTCCCTTCCTACTTCTTTTTGTTCTTCTGGAAAGGCCACCGGTATTGTAATTTTAACGTATTCTCTAAATGTTTGAGAGCCTAACATCTGTGATCTTGTCATGCTCCAAAACATACCATTTTTTTGACTGTTGTGCTAAGGTTGAATGTCAAAAGAAACAGAATGTTTTACCTTTGATATGTTTCTCAAGACCTTTGATATGTTTCTCAAGCTTTTTCCGAAGATTCATATAGTTCTGTGAAGCAACTCTGTCGCATTCTAGATAGCAGTTAACGATTTCAAGCATTTTGGCTATGAAGTTGTGGATGATTTCTAATCTTCAATGCAGGAAGAGTTTCTCCATGCTCTTTTCAGCTGCAGTCATAAGCAGAATTTTTTTGCAGACCGAGTAAGTAATTCATCCTTTCAGGTATAATTCATTAAAACATTTGTTTGCCAGTCATATATGAGATTGACTGTTCTGTTGAAACATTTCACCTACGAATAGCTTCCAAATGCTATTGTGGATATAGCTGATTTTCATTAATTTTCGTAGTCGCTGCTGCACCGAGTTAACTATTTTATGATCTACCTTGAAACTTAATCTGAACAACAACAACAAACCCAGTGTGATCCCACATCTGAGAAAACGATGAACAGATCAAAACATGTATACAAGAATAATATCCGTCAATTCTTGAAAGTGATATAGTTCTCTAGTTAAATTCATAGGTTGTAATTGTCCAACATGTCATCTTTGTCACTTATCGGCAGTCTACAATGAAGACTGTAATAAGGTGTAGATAATAGACATTCTTGACATAAAAAAAGATCAATCAGTACACCAAGTGTCGCATAAAGTGCCATATGCAAATTAGGACTGGGAAATTTACGCTTGAACTTTGCGAAATGGTTCAGATTTGACCTCCATTAATAGTTCATCAAATCGACCCTCACTATCACCAAAATGGGCTAGATTTCCCCTTATTGACTAAACGAAGTTTTCTACCACATTGGCCTTTTTTCAAAAGGGAAAGGATCAATCCTTGAACTATGAGAAATGGTCCACTTCTGAACTTTGAATAACATGGCCACTATTCCAACATCGGTACCATCGTCGTCTTCTATACTCAAAACCTTCAACTTTCAGGTCTCTATTCTCGAGCTCAAATTAACCACCCTCAAGCCTCAAATCAACCCAAACGGGAATCAAACAATGATCAATAATATCACCAAGTTGAATTCCACCTCTGTAAGAACTCCATTGACACAACTCTATCATAATCCTTCTCAGATCATCAATAGTGATGCCAGAGCTCCACATCGATCTCCTAATACTAAAACAAACCCAGGTGCACAGAATTTAGCTCCTAAATCATTTGCTGCATTATTTTGGCGGTCAAGGTGAGGTTATAGTGATTAAGGACTGGTGATCTTCTGGTGAAGGTACAATAACCAGGGAAAGTAGTAAAGATAAAGGTGTCGGAGGGCATCTCAATAGGGTGGTTTTTATATGTAATTCTTATGTGTCCTTTTTGTAAGTGTCATGGGAGTGAGAAGTTATGGTGGAGTAACACCAGGGGCGGATCCATCCAAAGAACTACGCGGTTGGCAGAACTAGTAACTTTGACTCAAATCCTATATTTGTTTTAAAAAAATCATTTGATATATATAAATAATATATTCAAGAACCAATAAACAAAAATAATTGTTATTCAGAACTCATAAACTAAAAGTCCTTGCTCTGCCTATGAGTAACGCGATCTTTAAGTGATGTTTTTGGGAGTTGAGAGAATCAATTATTATGATGGTGATAGATTTGTAGAGGGACAAGGGATGGAGGCTAAGAAAAATGGTGGTCAAATTGTGAAACTTTCGCAAAATTCAGGAGTAATATGGTGGAATATTAGGGCAAAAGCTAGCCCACTTTTGTAACAACGAGAGCCAGATCTAACCCAACTTTTAAGAGAGGACAAATTTTGACCATTTCACAAAGTTCAGGGGCTATTCTGGACCTTTTCCCATTAGATTTTGTTTACATTGTGGTGAACTGATATCTGCATGTTGAAGCGTAGAACTTTGTTACATTTGCATCTCAAATATAGAGTTCGCCGAAACAATTGGCTTGTCAACTATCGAGCGGACAACTTGTATAGTTAAACTACAGTTTCCAATATAACCTCTAATTATGAATGGATCATAACTATAATTTTGAGGCAATATATCCCTTTTAGATACACCTAGAAGATCATGCATACAGAATATATCAAATGGTCAATGATCAAGATGTGTTCCAAGATCTTCCCAAATGGAAAAGAATAAGCTTTAGGGTTGAGGAGTGCGACGAAGAAACTATTTCCTTATCTTGTGGACAACTAAAACTTCTCTTGAAAGGATGGTCGTAAATACAACTACTTGACAGTCCCTTTCTTCACCACATGAATCTTGAACTTGTGATTGAGGAACGAATGCCTAGTTTATATATGTTGTCATCATACATTGGGATATTTTATTCAATTGACACTGTCTTGCAGCTGAAGGACATGGTAATGGCTATTCTCAATGAATCAGAATTGACCTTTGTCTGATGATGCCATTGAAGTAATCGTCCATAAGGTGAAAAACATTCGTTCAATTCATTTCATAGATCCCAATGATGTTATCATTCTTCAGATTAGCTAATTTTGTGTTAATGAACAGACTATTCAAGAGGCGGATCTAAAAGGTGACGGGCGAATTGATCCAGATGAGTGGAAGGAATTAATCACGAGATATCCTTCTTTGATAAAGATCATGACCCTGCCATATTTAGAGTGAGTTTTGAGACTTCAATTTCTTTTTATGTGGAAATATAATTCCTTAATTTCTAGTGTGAAATTCTTTGCTTGACATGGGGAGAAAATATGACATTGAATTACACATCATTGATAGCTTTATCTTATAAGATGAACTCTAAGTTTTTGTACATTCCAGGGAAACAACTGTACTATTTCCATGCTTTGTGATGACAAGTAAAGTCCGCAACTCAGAATTGGTATATGAAAACTGATTGCTGCAAATCTTTGTAACTATTCCACCGATTATGGACTGATCATCAAGATCTTGAGGATTTCCTGTCTGCTTTTTCTCTTCTTTGTTCTTGTCATATGGTTGTTAATTTGTGCTAAGATGACTTAAGTTGTACACTGGTTGTGTTTAGTCTAATCTAAAAGAGTGGCATTGATTGTAGCTGTACTGGAACTATTTTTTTGTTGTAGAAAAAAATAATAATTCCATATTCCATCTTACTGTTTGTGAATGTCAAGTGTCAATATATTTTATTTCAAAATCCTTGATTTTTACCACTATTCTCGTTTCATGCATTGGTATGTTTTTTTTTCTTTTCCAGAACAGAGGCACAAACGGATCCAAAATTTAAGTTTTATGGTTCAATTTAAAAGTTATTAGCATTGAACCTCATTTTTTATTTTATTTTTAAAGTTATGGGTTCATATCTCCCATTTGTTGTGATTTTAGCAAAATTTTTACACAAATTTATGTCTGTGTCGAAAGTAATGGATTCAGATGAGCCAGGTACAATGAGGTTGGATCTGCCCCTTGCATCCTATAGTTTATCTAGCTTATATACTCCTATACACTAAAGAGCTTTTAGTCGAGTGGGAGAAAAGGGACATCGAAGTCAAAATTAAGAAAAATTTGAACTACTAAAGACATGTTTGAAATCTCGATTTTATCAGCTTTTTCCTGTAGATGATCTAGCTAAGACATTGACTGAAAGATCTGTGTATCCAAACATTAGTGTAGTTAGAAACATGAAGTGAATAAAGAGCTAAGTCAACTGTAAGCATAATGACCAGATCATGAATATCTGTTCAGATTGTGTCCACTGATATTAGGAATATCATCATATAAATATGTAATATTTGTACAGATTTAACTTTCGATGAATAGAGATAGAAGATATGTAGGAATGATTATATCATATCTACAAGGATGTTACACCTAGGAATAGATGATATTGAGGGATAGCAATAACATATGTTTAGGGATGTAAAGTCAACATTCTTTCTATTTAATTGTAGAACTCTCAAATCTGAGAGACTCATTTAACAAATTGACATGGTATTAGAGCCATTTTTTGCCTTTGTTGAGTCTTAGTTCTTTTATCTGTGAAATCTTTCAGATTTTTTTTTTGTTTTGAAAATCTTTGTTCTCTTGACTGTTCATCAAGAGTCAGTCCTACACATCTAGGGCTTTGGTCTTGGTCATTCTAGTTATTTTCTTGGATCATTGCGTTTCTGGTGTTCTTAGCAAGTTAAGAACATGACGTCACATCAGTTTGAATCCTTCAATGTTTGTTTCACTGGAAAAAATTATTCTACCTGGGAATTTTAAGTTCAAAAATTATGGGGCCATATTGATGGAAACGATCCTGCTCCTACTGATCCTACAAAGTTAGGTCAATGGAAGGTTAAAGATGCTCGTGTGATGACATGGATTTTAGGGTCAATTGATCCTCTGATTGTTCTTAATCTCAGGCCATACAAGACTGCCAAGGCCATGTGGAATTATTTACAAAAGGTTTACAATCAAGACAATGCCACAAGACGCTTTCAGTTAGAGCATGAAATTGGAGGTCTCTCTGTTCAGGATTAATTTTCTGGATTTCAGAACTTATGGGCTAAATTTACTAATATTATTTATGCTAAAATACCTACCGAATCTCTCTCTGTAATTCAGGCAGTTCATGAGCAAAGCAAGCTAGACCAATTTTTGATGAAATTACGATCTGAGTTTGAGAGTGTTTGCTCTAACTTGATGAATTATGACCCATCTCCCTCCTTGGATGTTTGTTTCAGGAAATTACTTCGTGAAGAGCAGCGTCTTGTCACACAAAATGCTTTCAAACAAGAAAATGATGTCACTGTTGCATTTCTTTGCTCAAGACAAAGGAAAGGGCAGAGATATGACTGGAACTCAATGCTACAGTTGCAAGGAATATGGTCATATTGCCAACAATTGTGGAAAAAAGTTCTGTAATTATTGTAAACAACAAGGACACATTATCAAAGATTGTCCCACGCGCCCTCAAAACCGTAGGGTCAATGCTTTTCAAGCTGGGATAAATGGTTCCATTACTGATAACTCATCTTCAGCAGGACAAGTTCTTACTCTTGAAATGGTACAACAAATGGACAAGTTCTTACTCTTGAAATGGTACAACAAATGATTGTGTCAGCCTTTTCAGCTTTGGGACTACAAGGTAACGATATTATTTTGGCTTGTTGATTCTTGTGCTTCCAATCATATGACCAACTCAACTAGTATGCTAAAAAATGTTCGTGAGTATCATGGTCCCTCACAAATTCAGGTTGCCAATGGTAGTAATTTACCCATTACCAAGGTTGGGGATATTATTCAAACTTTCAAAATGTTTTTGTATCACCAAAGCTCTCCACTAGTCTTATTTTAGTTGGCCAATTGGTGGATAGCAATTGTGATGTGAATTTTTCTCGTAATGGTAGTCTTGTACAGGATCAGGTGTCGGCGACGGGGACGATAATCGCCAAGGGGCCTAAAGATGGAAGATTATTTCCTATACACTTTTCCATTTCCCCTGTTCTTTCTTTTGCTTGTACTTCTACAACTAGTAAGACTGAGGTTTGACATAAGCATCTAGGACATCCAAATTCTATTGTGTTGTCTCATTTATCGAATTCTGGTTTATTAGGAAATAAAAATCAATTTTCGATTTTCCTTTGATTGTTCTACTGTAAATTAGGCAAAAGTAAAACTCGTCCTTTTTCTAATTTTGGTAGTCGTCTTTGCAAAATGTTTTGATGTCATTCATAGTGATGTTTGGGGCATTTCACTAGTTATTTCTCATGCTCATTTCAAGTAATTTGTGACATTCATTGATGATTATAGTCGGTTTACATGGGTGTATTTTCTCTATTCCAAATCTGAGGTATTTTCCATATTCAAGGCATTTTTGGCTTACTTTGAGACTTAGTTTTTTACTTGTATCAAAATACTAAGATCTGATTCTGATGGATAATATATGTCTCATGAATTCAATAATTTTTTTCTTGAGAAAGGAATAGTCTCACAACGCTCATGCCCATATACGCCACAACAAAATGGGGTTGCTGAGCATAAAAATCGTCATCTTTTAGATGTCACTTGTACTTTGTTGATTGAGTCATCTATACCATCTAAATACTGGGTGGAAGCTTTGCCTACTGCTGTCTATTTAATTAATAGACTTCCATCTAAAATGTGAAATCTTGAGTCTCTATATTATCGTCTTTATAACCAAAATCCTAGCTATCATAATTTTCATACATTTGGTTGTGTTTGTTTTGTGCATCTGCCTGCTTGTCAATGCAATAAACTTTCTATTCAGTCTACTAAATGTGCTTTTATGGGTTATAGTACTTGACAGAAAGGTTTCGTTTACTATGATCCAAGTTCTAACAAATTTCATTTTTTCTCTAAATGTTGTTTTCTTTAAGAATCAACATTTCTTTCCTACTCATGTTGAGTCATCTTCTGTTTCTTCTCTTCTTCCTACTTTTGAGGATTTTTCATCTTCTTCTGAGAGGTTCAAACCCGGATTTGTGTATCAACAACGTCGGCCAACTTTACCCCATCCCGAAACTGATCTGCCACCTGCGATTGCTCCACAACCAGAACCTGAGATTTCTTCAAGGCATGCTCCTCTTGAGCCTACTCGGCTATCTACCAGGGTATCTCGTACTCCTAATTGGTATGGTTTTTGTTGTACTTTATCCACCATTTCTGTTCCAACTTGTTACTCACAAGCTTCCAAGCATAAATGTTGGTAGAAAGCAATGGAGGAAGAACTTTTGGCTCTTAAAGAAAATGACACATGGGACATTGTTTCATGTCTTTCAGATGTCCGCCCAATTGGATGTAAATGGGTCTATTCTATTAAACTTCATTCTGCTGGAACTCTTGATTGGTACAAAGTTCGTTTGGTTGTCCTTGGTAACAGACAAGAGTATGGTGTGGAGTATGAGGAGAATTTTGCACCAGTAGCAAAAATGACTACTGTGCGAACTATTATTGCCATTGCTGCTTCACAAAACTGGCCTCTTCATCAAATGGATGTCAAAAATGCTTTTTTCCATGGTGATCTCAAAGAAGATATTTATATGAAACCTTCACCTGGTTTGTTCTCATCACCTACATCAGATGCATGCAAGTTGAAGCGGTCTTTGTATAGATTAAAACAAGCTCCCAGAGCTTGTTTATAAAATGGGTTTATAAAATTAAACACAAAGTAGATGGCAACATTCAGAGATATACAGCAAGGTTAGTTGTTAAAGTGATAGTTATGTTGTAACTTATTTTGTTTTGCTGATTTGATAAAAATATATGAAGAACCAGATATACTAACAAGGTAGCCGAGGGGATATTGTTTCTTAGTTATTTCAGACTCCCAGAGAGAATCAAGTGAGAGACTAGGTAAGGGATCAGGTCCTTGTTTGTGTGAAGGTCAACATTACAGCTGTAAAGTTACTGACACACACACACACCCCGATATAGCAGAGCAACAGTGGAGTTGCTGTGTCCTGATGCATCCTGTCACTCTCATCTTAACTCTCCTCTTATATAAGCAACATATTCTAAGGAGAAGACTTACTCTTGCAAAAAAAAAAAGTAGATCTCAAGTGCAAGTCTCCACTCTCTAAAGGATGTACAAGAACAAGGCATTAGCAGATCCAAGGACCTGTTCTCTACAACTGAAGATGTGTTGAGTTCTAGGATTGTTCGGTCTTGTGTTCTTATGTGCTATAAACTGTAAACCTACTCTTCTCTTAAAGGAAGCTGTGTTGTAGGTATTTCAAATTCTTAGTAGTTGTTTGGTAGTTTACCTTTCAATCTATTAAATGGTAGCCTTGGCTAGTTTAGTCTGAGGTGTATTAGTTAGGTGTGGCTAGAGGTAGTCGACCTTAGTTTCCTTAGCTAGAGTTAGTCAAGTGGAGGTGTTTGAAATCGGTGTATTATAAAGGTTGAGGGACCATAGGAGTTAGTTCCTAGGTTACATAAGTGTTATTGTAAGGGTGAGGGATTATGGGAGTTAGTTCCTAGCTTACGATAGAGTTGTAACCTGAAGTTGCTCAGTGTAGTGGAGTTGAAATCTTACTAGTGTAGGTCGTGGTTTTTAATCCCTTGAGCAAGGAGTTTTTCACGGTAAAATCTTGTCTTCTTTACTTACTATACTGCATAAAGGAACCGGTACACAATCAGGTCCCTCACATACTGTTTGGTGAACGCACAACCTACATCAATTGGTATCTGAGTAGGTGCTTTCTAAAAGGTTAACACCTAGAAAGAATCTGTCAAATGATTGGCTATCTCACTAAACTCAAAAAGAAGAAATCCTCTTAAAGCAAATCGAGAAATCATAGATCTGAAAATGGAGATGACGATGAGCAAAACTGCACCTCAAGAGGAGGGAAGAAATCGGTAAGAGACTTCGTGAGGATGAAGATCTTCGGAAAGATACATGCAAAAGTTTAAAAATAAAAGATCTACTCTCCGAAAAGAGAAGAACGTGCCGTATGCTGGAATAAGAAAAGGGAATCAAATGGTGCTTTGTTGATAACCATTCAAAGCTTTTGATAAATGGAAGGTTTCCTCTAACTCACAGTATTCCTAGAGCGGAGTGTGCCTTCCGGGAAAATGAAGAATAATCCAACGAGATATGATGGCTGTACAAGAAGGAAGCTAGACTGAAGATGAGGAGTGCTCAAGAAGCCGTGATGAGTCAAACCAGGCAGACTAAAAGAAGAATGCTTTTTGACGATATAATCAACTAAGGAAGCAAAGGAACCTGGTCTTTCCTATCTTTTTGAATCCTAACATCAATAGACCAGGGCATAAACATAACTCTTAAGGACTGAGCAAGGTAGCACTGAGAGAGAAGTCATTCAGAGCTGTGCCAGATCCAGCCCAATAAATTGATTTCTCTATAATCGGCTATGTCAAGAGGAAATCTCAAGTGCTAAATCTTTCTTTTTGGTGACATCTAACTTTCTCTTACTGCTACAGGTGTACTAAGAATAGCAGCTCCAGGACAGTAAAAGCATATATGTCATTGCATAATTCAGAGTACTTGCCGAAAAATTAGTTCGGCAGGATACATGGTCTTTACGGATGAGGTTAGTAGTCTTTCCAGCACTAACATGATTAACAACTGCCTTAAGTGTCATGTCATTAATTGCTACCCACCTCTTTTTAGAACTTCTCGAAGCCTAACATTTCAACTCTCCTGAATCGATTAAAGCCTGTGGGAAAAGATGTTGTGAACTAATCAAAATCAATCTCTTCTGAACTCTTATCCTCTTCGTTCACCATTTTGCAAGAACTATATCCTTCCCATAACAAAATGTCTCAAAATGAATCTACTTCACCCACTGCTCTAGGAACTAATCCTATTCTCACACATTCCAAAGAACCAATTTCAACAGACCCAGTGTCACCTGAGCCGTCCCCAGATATTCCAAGATCCTCAGACCAAAAGCTCTCCCAGCCACCTTCAAAATCATTCGTTCCCACATCTCCAAATACCCTTCAGAATCCTACCTTGGAGAATCCTGAGTCTTTCTCCACAAAATTCGGTCTGAATGACAAAGCAAATAGAAGGTCTGACTCAAATAACGGCTATCGGCCTATGACTACATCGCAATTCCTTCGTTCCACGAAAGAATTGAGTGGGAAAGATGATGAGACAGAGGTGTCTAGTGAGCCTCAAGATGTTGAGAATATAAGTGGTAAGGAACGAAGTGACTGTGGTGAAAAGACTGGTCAGAAGAGCGCAAGTGACATAGTAAACATTGCTGATACAGCGATGCTTGAAAAGGATGATGTTCTTGAAAAGGCTTCCTTAAGATTAGGTAATCCTACTCCCTTCAGTAGTGATAAAATGTCAGAGGATGCATCTGTAACTGTTGATAAAGAAGCACCAAATGTTGGGATTGAAAATGTTAAAATTGTGGTTGGTAATGAGGAATGTATTGATAAAAACATAGAGAATATTGGTGTCAGCGACGTTGATAAACCAACTGAGGTAGTAGGTGTACCAAACCAAGCCCTAGTTCAATCTAATGAGATAAACGAGAAACCTGGTCCCTCTATTGAAGATCTGGTAGATGCCTCCCAAGAAAGTATTGTCACTATACATGCACCTTTGAAAAATTCTACTTTTGAAAAGGAACCTAGTTCTTCGGGTCATAATCGAGTTGATATCTCCGATGATGAGCTGAATTCAAGCGCTTTATTTAAGAGAAGGACTCGATCCATGAAACAGAATGAGACTAACTTTCAAAACCCATTGTCTTCAGGACACCTGTCACAAGACCACAGGACAACGTTCAACTCGAAGTGTTTCAAAAAAACACAAAGGAAGATAGCTCAAGAAGAGGGAGTTGGACACTAAATAGAAAAGGAGTCCCTAAGAAACTCATCGATGAAAAAGAGGATATGGCGGTGTCAATAAAGGATAAAGAAAAGGAACGGACTCTAACAAAGAAGAGAAGTACCCATAAAAGCATGCAAGAAAAGAAGAAGAAGTTAGCAGAGGAGTCTGTTGAATCATTTGAAAGTAAAGAGGTTAAGGAAGAGGGAAATGTGTCTCAGATCATCAAGAAAAGAAAAGGAGGTACTAATAAAGAACCTGGTCCATATAAGAAAAGAAAACAATGCAAAGATATGAAAAGGGACTGGAAGGACAATCTGAGAAATCAGAAAGTGCTGTTTGGAAGGGTTTTCAACCCTGAAATCATTGAAAGAGCAGAAATGAAAGAATTGATGGAAATCATAAAATTCCAACAATGGAAGAATCTGTTTGTCTCTCAGGACCCCAGTGTCTTTAAAAAGGAGGTAACAGAGTTCTATTGTATATTGCAATCTCATATGCTTAGATAGCTCAACCCTAGTGTGTTCTGTGAATGAGGTGATGTTCGAATTGAATGAGGAAATACTTGGGGAGATTCTTGGTATTCCTACAGAAGGAGTAAAAGCAATTGAAGGAAAAGCCTCTGTTGGGTTCAAAATTACCACAGTGAGGACTGTGGGCTCTGAGGTAAATGAGACTCTATACAAGAAACAAATCAAAGGTCAACACCAGCGTCTATTTGAGTTTGTAAAGAAAGTGATGCGTCCAAGGATAAAGGGGAGGAGTTCTGCTTCTATCGAAGACCTGGTTCTTTTAGAGCTGTTGGTCGGATTCTCTTCCATTAGCTTGCCTGCTATAATGATAAATAACATGATTAAGGTGATGAATGCCAGGGAAGGTAAGCATGGTCTACCGCATGGGTTCTTCCTGACAAAAGTGTTCAATCACTTCAAGATACCAACAAGTGAGGGAACCAAAGGAGATCATAAGAGAATGATTACAATGAGCATGCTGGAGGAGTGAATGCGTGCAAGAAAAGGATGGAATGGGCAATAAATCCACTATCTCCAGTGTTATACCCCGTACTTTATATCTTTGAGTTTCGCCGTAAGATAGCCGACATGAAGTTAGTAAGTGAGGATGTTTTTCAAGGTTACAAAAGACTCTATCTGATTATTCTAAATATGCAAAAATTTAAGTTGTGTACAGCAAGTATCGGAAGATTGGAGGTGAAATAGACCAGAAAAATCTGAGTTCTGCAACAGAGTAATTCGAGGTCAAGCCGACGGACCGTCGACGGGTTATCGACCTTCCCGTCGAAAAACCCTGCGAGAATCAGAGGCTCCCGCAGGTTAACAGTGGCGAGTCAATGAACCATCGACATGTCGACGGACCGTCGACCCGGCCGTCAAACCGCAGGCGGTGGGAATTCTCTCTTTTCTATAAATTAAAAGGGCCACGACCTTGATCATTATTTTCACCCAAAAATCATAAACTTCTAGACTTTTCAAGTCCTCTCTATACTCTCCACTCATCCATACACTTCCTAAGCCAAATCAAGTGGAATTTAAGCCATAAAAATGCTAAGCTAACTAATAGATGATGGAAAACCTTGCTCTTAGTTGAAGTTTATGGTTATTTGGGGTTGGAACAAGTTGGGAAAGTTAAGGTTCTTCAATATTGAGGTATGTTCTCTCTTTATTTCTGTTACACCTCGGAAAATTTTTTCGTTTATGCACAGTGAATAGACTAACGAAGAGCACGAAGTGTACAGTATTTTAGTAAGTAAGGAATGACATTTGATGACCCTAAGTAAGATTTCAAAGACATTCGAGGTTAAACGAGAAAGTTTGCCAAGAGAAGGCAAGGCATATTATATGTATCGGAAAGGATTTACGAGTAACAAGTTAATGATGATTTAATGATGATTTGGAGAAGAGTTATAACGTCCCTTAAATTGTTAATGAGGTGATAAATAAGTGACAAGAAGGTTCCATAAGGATTGGAGATCAAACGAGTCGACGAGAACAAGTTCGGAAAACCGGGCATTATACGCCCAAACATATCGGCTATGTAAAACATACGGCCGTATGTTCAACCGTATAATCATCCCGCATTAGCACCCTCTCCGGACCAAATCTACGGCCGTACATACGGTCGGTATAATATATACGACCGTATGTTGGTCCGTAGAAACCGGTCGGGACAGATTTTGTTTTATTAATAAGGGATAAAGTTTCATTTCATTTCATTTTCCCTTCACACCCCTTCTCTCTAGAACTCTCTCCACATTTCTCCCACAAGAATTCAAGAGATTATAGTGATCAACTTCATCAAACCAAGAGAATCAAGTGTAGGAAACTCATTAGAAATCATCCAAGACAAGAAATCCAAGTGAATGAGAAACTAGGGTTTTGCTCAAGTGAAGTGTTTGCACCCAAGGTCATTCCTACACCATATAAGGTAAGTTTTATGGTATTTCCATGTTGTTTAAGGTATTGAAAGTTGAAACACTTGGATTTTAGAAGGATATAGAAAATGGGTCATGAATGTGGGAATAGTGTCATTTTTGAGAAATAGCTTGGATTGAATCATGATTCTTGATGTGTTATGATTATAATCATGTTATAAATGACGTTAAAACATGAGATATACATTGTATATGAATGAATGTAATTGTGTGTTATGACCATGGATATGGATGATTGAAAGTAAATTGAGAAGTTAGGATAATGTAGGTGAATAAAGGCTATTGTTGGCGATGTTGGAATGTCATTATTGATGTTTGGGAGTTGATATATGATATGGAGAAAGTCGTACAAATAAAGGAGATGCTGTCCAATTTTCTCTAGCTTTAGTCATGTATGCCAAGCTATCGATTTTCTAATGATAGTATAACTCTAATGAAGGTAGAAACGTGAGCATTGAAGGAGAACGTGCAAGTGATAGAATAGTTGAACGGAAAGGTATGTAAGGCTAACCCTTCTTTCATAAGGAATAGTTCTTTGGCCAAATACCTATTCTTCTACGAGCCTATGATGTCCTCTAAATGATTCGATCTCTAAAAGCTACCAAGATCATGATTCTCAATATGATACGATTGTACTAAATTCCTTATATGATGAGTAATCCTCTAGGGATAGATGTAATGAACGTCGATAGTAATGATGCTAAAGATGCTTATGGGCTTTCATGTATATATGCCTATGTATGGATATTATGAATATATATATATATATATATATATATATATATATATATATATATATATATATATATATATAATGCATACCACCCCGAGCCTTGGTAGGGCCGGATATCCCTCGAGCTGTAGGGAGGGTGCATGTGAAACACCGAACCTTCATGGTCGGATATGCTATTTAAAACTATGCTATGTATATGATATGTATATGATATGAATATGAGTATACGGAAATATGCTATGAATATGGATATAAATGTAAAGATACGGATACGTATACGGATATGGATGTATGTACACAATCACGCATTAGAAATGGAAAGTCCCTATGAAAAGTAAGTAAGTGTTATGACGATGATACTACTATCTCGCATCCTATGCTATTTCATATGTTGTCTATTATGCTTTCATAATGATGTTGATCATGCTTTACATACTCAGTACATTCTTCGTACTGACGTTCTTTTATTTGTGGACGCTGCGTCATGCCCGCAGGTGGCCAGGGAGACAGACTTGATCCATAGCTTCATCACTCAAGGACTATATAGCGGAGCTCCATTTCATTCGGAGCTACAGCTTTTGGTATTTATTCTTTTGTGTATATATTTATGGGCACGGCGGGGTCCTGTCCCGCCTATATGATATGACATACTCTCCTTAGAGTCTCGTAGACATGTGTATATGGTTAGATGTGTTTGGCCTAGTCGGCCTATAATTTGGATATCATTTTGTTAGCCTTGTCGGCTTATGTACATTGATATGGGCATAGTTGCTAATGATGATATATATCCATGAATTGCTGCCCAATGGAATTAGTACGGATAAGGAATGGAAATTACGATTTAGCTATGTGGCTCACCTAGATGTAAATGTAAAAGTACGATAAGAGGTGCTCGGGTGGGTTAGCACCAGGTGCCCGTCGCGGCCCTCCGGTTGGGTTGTGACAAAAGTGTTATCGAGCGGTTGTCCTAGGCGTGTCTACGAGCCGTGTCCAGTAGAGTCTTGGTTATGGGTGTGTTGCATGCCACACTTATAAACAATAGGCTGCGGGAATTTTAGGAATGAATGACCTTCTTTCTTCATAAGATCGTGCGATAGGGCTATGACATAAGAACGTTTTTTTCCTTAACCGTGTTTTATGTATTTCAGAAATGCCTGCAAAGAGAAAGGCTACAGCAACCCAAAAAGGCAAAACAAGCGAGAAAAGCGGGTCGGGAAAGAGCACCGCCGGCGGTTGTAGAGGAAAGTGAGTCCCAGAATGCGGCTTAATCTCAGTCCTCCCATTCAGTGCCTATTTCTGAGGAACGTGAGGGAGCCTCGCCCCGCCCAAAGACCTCCCGCTTCCTCCACCGGATGCTTTAGTCCAAGATGTAAAAGAGGCCATTCATTTGCTTACTCAATTGGTCACGCCGACTCAGTGGCAAAGTACAGGGCAAGGTGATAGGGCTGTTAATGCAAGGGCCCGTGATTTTATTAGCTTGAACCCTATGGAATTCTTTGGATCAAAGCCGGATGAGGACCCTCAGAATTTTATTGATGGAATGTTGAGGACACTTCAGTTGATACATGCTTCGGACACCGAATCAGTGGAGTTAGCATCCTATAGATTGAGGGATGTTGCGGTTTATTGGTACACGGTTTGGATGGCTTCACGGGGAGCCAATGCACCTCCTCCGGTATGGCAAGAATTTGTAGATGCTTTCCTCCGACATTATTTGCCTCCAGAAGTTCGGCGAGCTAGAGCCGATAAGTTCTTGAATTTGAGGCAAGGAAGTATGAGTGCTTTAGAGTATAGTCTCCGCTTCAATTCTTTGGCTAGGTATGCTTCGGTCATGGTAGCGGATATGGGTAACCGAGTGCACCGATTTGTGAAAGGCCTAGGGCCACATTTGATGGATAGGTGCTTGACTGCATCCCTTCAGGACAATATGGATATTTCACGCATTCAAGCCCATGCTCAAAATTTAGAAGAAAGTCTACAACAACAAAGAAGTGAGCGTGAGCATGATAGAGGGTATAACAAGAGGCTAGATCTTGTGTCCGATGAGTGAGTATAGAGACAGGAACAGACAGCAGTCTTCGAGGCATTCAGGCGATTCTATGACTAGTGCGCCTCCACGGTTTTCAGGCAAGAGATTTGATAGATCTACACATTTCGGGTCGAGCTAGAGTTTTTTCGACTCGCAGTTCAGAGGTGATTCGGGTCAGGCGAGACCACCCGTGCCACGATGCTCCTAGTGTGGCAAGCTACATTGGGGTCGTCTTGCCGATTGGGTTCAGAGGTTTGCTATTCATGTAGTCGGCTAGGCCATATTATGCGTGATCGCCCTCGTTGGTGGTAGAGGTAGGACCCAACCTTCGTGGTCGTAGCCGGATCTTCATCATCTATACGCCCTATGGGGCCGGGTTCACACGCCGCCGGCCATGGTAGAGAGCAGTAGGAGTTGTCCCCGTTCTGGGGCCGGTCCTCAAGACCGTATTTATACTTTGGCTGGACGCCAAGATCTTGAGTCTTCTCCTGATATTGTCACATGTATATTATCGGTATTTTCTCATGATGTATATGCTTTGATAGATCCGGGCTCCACATTGTCATATGTTATTTCGTATATTGCGGGTCAGTTTAGAGTCAAATCGGAGTTGATCAAACCTTTTGAGGTGTCTACACTCGTTGGTGAATCGGTAATAGCTAGCCGAGTATATAGAAACTGCATAGTTGTGATTTGTGATCGTCGTACTATGATTGACTTACATGAGTTAAAAATGGTGGATTTTGATGTTATTATGGGCATAGATTGGTTGGCTTCTTGCTATGTCAATGTTGATTGTAGAATGAAAATGGCTCGCTTCCAATTTTCGGGAGAACCAGTTTTAGAATGGAAAGGGAATACTGCGTCACTAAAAGGTAGGTTTATTTCCTATCTTAAAGCAAGGAAAATGATCACAAAAGGTTGCATTTATCATCTAGTGCGGGTTCAAGATGTGTAAGCCAAAACCGCCAACTCTTCGCCGGTTCCGTAGTGAATGAGTTTTCGGATGTATTCTGGAAGAGATTCGGTGCCTCCTCCCGAGCGGGAGATTGATTTTGCTATTGATGTGTTGCCGGACACCAAGCCTATATCTATTCCACCTTATGAATGGCTCCCATGCATTGAAAGAGTTGAAGGAGCAATTGAAAGACTTGCTTGAGAAAGGCTTTATTAGGCCTAGTTCATCCCCATGGGGAGCACCCGTATTGTTTGTCCGAAAGAAAGATGGCTCCTTGAGAATGTGCATTGACTATCGGCAACTGAATAAGGTGATGATTAAGAATAAATATCCTCTTCCGAGGATTGATGACTTATTTGATCAATTACAAGGTGCCAAATGATTTTCAAAGATAGATTTGAGGTCCGGGTATCATCAAGTGAGAGTTAGGGAGAATGATATCCCTAAGACAGCCTTCAGAACAAGATATAGCCATTTTGAATTCCGGGTAATGTCATTCGGGCTAACTAATGCACCGGCAGTGTTTATGGATTTGATGAACGATGTGTTCAGGCCTTTTCTAGATTTATTTGTGATTGTATTCATCGATGATATCTTGGTGTATTCTAGATCCGAGGCAGAACATGCGGATCATTTGTGTACTGTCCTCAGAGTTCTTCAAACTCGAGAATTGTTTGCAAAATTTTCTAAGTGCAAGTTTTGGTTGAACTCAGTGACATTTTTGGGACACATTGTTTCAGCCGATGGTATTCGGGTAGATAGCCAAAAGATTGAGGTCGTGAAGACTTGGCCAAGGCCCACGACTCCTACGGAGGTTCGTAGCTTTCTGGGCTTAGCAGGTTATTACAGGAGATTTGTTTAAGGCTTTTCTTCTATTTCTGCGCCACTCAGAAAGCTAACCCAGAAATCAGCAAAGTTTCAATGGACAGATGCTTGTGAACGTAGTTTCCAAGAGCTAAAGGATAGATTGACTTCTGCCCCAGTCTTGACACTTCCAGAGGGATTGTGTTATATCCCGCATTTTGTACGTCGGAATATTTTTATGTTGGTAGCGACGAGTTAAGAACAAGGCTATTTTCCGACTTCGTTTTAGCGCATAAGTTGCTTATGATTTTATTAGTATGGAATATTAAGGGATTTGGGGTTAAAACTGAATTATGGAAAGTTAGACATTTCAAGAAAATTTGGGGCCAAAAGTGAAGTTTGGAAATTTAAATTCATGAAAACAGGTGACTATGTGGCCATGCAGATGACTTGTGGGCCATAGGCCACATGTATGAAATATATATGTGTGTATAAGATGACAATTAGTCATCTTCATCATTTGTGACTCCTATGAAAGTTCAAGAAAATTTGAGAGAGAACAAGAGGAGAAGTTCGGCCATGGTGGATGAACTTGGTGCTCCAAGAAAAGGTCAAGGAAAAATTATTTTCTTCAAGCTTTCCCACTAATTGAAAGGCCCTCGTTAACGTGGAGTAGTTGGTAGAGCAAGCAAAGCGCTCGTTTTTGCGGAATATAGTTCTCGCCGAGGGAGCACTAGGTGGAAAAAGGTATGGTTCAATCTTATTTTTCATGTCTTATGGATGGTTTGTGCATGTTGTGGAATGTGGAAATGAATGGAGTTCATGAAAATATGAATGTTGAAGTGTGGCCGTGTGTATTGTGTCTTGGCCGTGTGTAGTGTGTGTTGTATAGGCGTAGTGAATTAATTGTATCTAACATGTTTGGGTATTGTTGTAATGTGTGAAAATGGATGAAAATCATGAAAGTTGTGGGTTGGTTGTGCTGGCCGAAAATGGGTCATGTGGTGTGGCAAGAAATGAACTAATGTCACTTAGTGTTTTAGTTGTTGTCGTTGTGAATTCTATGTGGATATGGAAGTTTTATGATTCAAATTGAAGTTGTAGCCGCTTGTGGGCTGTTCTGGAAGCTAATGAAATTATAATATGGTTTGTAGTATTTATGATAAGAATGTTGTTATTGTGGGAATTGTTGATATAGCTTATGAATTTGGAAGAAAAGAATGCATTGTATTGCTCTTACCAAGTTTGGAAAGTTTCGGGTGGAGTAGTACATTGTTGGAATTGTTTTGAATATTTTGTGGATTGTTTAAAGCGTTCTTAAATCATGTGTGAATGGTTGCGGATTAGTAATCGAATATATGAGCATTGGTAATGAATTGATCGTATGTAGTTTATTTGAATATAAATGAAATGTCGTCGCATTGTGTAGAAAGGAATTATTAATGTTTGAATGCATTTTGAATCACTTATGGATATTGTTAGTATGGTTGTTGGTTTGGTTGCTGTTGATTTGGCCGAGATGAATTCTCGGGGATGTTGAATTTATAGGGGATATGCTGCCGAAATTTTTGTAGACAAAGTGTTAACTTGGAATTGGATTCTTAAGTGTTATGGCTAAAGGTTGATATCTAATGACATCATTGTAGATCGTGAGAAGTCGAGACGTAAATTCGGATTAGCTTAGGGAGACGGCTAAGGTATGTAAAGCTCAACCTTTCCTTCTTTGGCATGTCTTAGTTGAAAGTAAGTTATGACACGAATCTCGAGGTAATTCTATTCTGGTGATCCGAGCATGTTTATGATTCTTATTGGCTTCTTGACATTCGTATTCTTAATGTGGTCAAATCGTGGTCCTTCTGTCATTTGCATAATTAAATTTCAAAAGTTGCATAAAGGTTTGTTTTTCAAAAGAATTCTGTTCCTAACGATTCCGAAACTACGAACGTCCTTATCTTTCACAGAAAGGCTCGAATCGCTCCGATTTGTTCGTAGAAAGTTCTAATGTGAATAATGTTCGTAACTTTCCGAGGCGGACTCGGATTGGTTTGGAATATGATTATGGTCCTCATGGTTTTGTTAACACGTTTATGATATGCTATGTGTCCGAATAACGTCCGAAAGATATTTGATATAACTATTGTCCGATTTTTCAAATGACATTCCGTTTAGACTACTTCATTGAGTCTGTGAGTATGATTTTATGTGCATATGATTTCTCACTACTCTGCTCGTGCAAGCTCAATATGTCTTTCACCGAGTCCCGGGCCGGGTACGCATTCGTGTAACTTCTCCGCATCGTTCACCGAGTCCCCTCACTGGGGCCGATATATATATATATGTATGATGATATGATGATGTGATGAGATGGGGATGGCGGCCAGGATGGCATACCGAGTCCCTTGCTAGCGGGGTCGGGACACGCTATTCACCGAGTCCCTCACTAGAGGGCCGGGTACGGTATGTATAAATGTATATCTGCATGCATACATGATTATGATATGATTTTACTCACCCGAGTCCCTCACTAGAGGGCCGGGTACGTATATATGTACGATGATATGATGATACGATTATGATATGATTTTATTTACCGATATATGCATATGTATGTTAAATGTTTCAAAAGGACAAGTCTTATGATTTTCTGGTCACTATACTTGTGTCTGTAGTTCCTATTTCGGTTATGGTTCTGTCTTTCTGTACTGCATGCTTTACATACTCAGTACATATGCGTACCGACCCCTTTCTTCGGGGCCGCGTTTCATGCCGCGCGGGTACACCCGGATGAGTGGAAGATATTAGCGTAAGATGTTCCGGCGGGATTGGCGAGCCCCATTTTCTCCCGAGGCTTTGCCGAGTTAGAGCTTTATGATATGGTTTCATGTTCCATGTTAGAGACATTGCGAACGAGGTCGTGGGTATAAGATGTCGGTTATGTAAAAGGCTATGTAAGCCGATGTGTTATTATGCGTTGTATTGTAAGTTCTATATGTTTCTATATGTTACGTATTTTCCTTGATTCGAGAAAGATAAAAAGCATATTATTCTTCCAAAAACTTTCGTTATGTATACGTGTCATGATTTGAGAGCTAAGCGTGATTATGAGTATTATGTGTGAGTCGGCGGGTTCGCTCGGCCCTAAACAAGGGTTGGGTGCCCATCACGCCCTAACGTAAATTGTGGTGTGACAAATTGGTATCGAGCGGTTCGTCTAGGGGGTTGTGTGCAAAGTCGTGTCCGGTAGAGTCCCGTTTATGGTGTGAAGCGCGCCACATTTATAAACAGGAGGCTACGGGGCATCTAGGATGGTTACTTTTCTTTGACATCTTAGATCGTGCGATAGAGCCAAGTCATAGGAAATGAGATTTCCGACACTGACCTTTGACTTCAGCAGAGAAATGGCATCGATGGAAGAAAGCGACTAGCGACATCGGAAGCTACGAAGTACGCAGGTAAGCAAAGGTATGAAAGATATATGTTGGGTAGGATATCGAAGTACGATTGAAATGCAAGTTGAAGATTAAAAAGGAAAGTAAACGAGAAAGCGTAACAGATGTCGTTTGAGTTGGGCACACGAGGTAGGTTATTATTTTTGCATCGTTGATGATATTGGGAGCCCTGTGTGGCTGTGACATGATATGATGCGTATATATATGTTGGCCCTGTGAGGCATTGTTGGTATTTCCTGTGTACAGGTTTTGAGATAGTAACAGTTACAGAGGAAACTCTGCCGAAATTTTCCCAGAAATAAAGTGAAAATGAGATATAGATTTGTAATATGTCTTGGAAGGTCGTGCCAAACGGAATGAAAAAAAAATTGATTGACTAAGCTACGGGTACGGCCGAGACCGAGAAAGAAGCTAATTATTGAATCGGGGATAATAACACTTATAAGGCCGATGTTGATATGGTACGGAGAAATTGAAAAGGGTTTATGACACTAAGGGATGATTTAGAGAAGACTGGCGAATCTTAACAGAGAGTTATTTAAGGTACCGATTGAATTGATAAGCAGGGACGAACGATGACGAGCTTATAGTAAAAGAGGTAATAGTATGATTAAGGCGAGAGTACGGAGGAGAAGAATTGCGATGAATATGAACGTATTGATAAGACAGTTTGTGTAACATTAAAGATAAAGTGGATCAAAAAAAAAAGAAAAGCAAAGGGTTAAGAAGTGTTACATTATAGGATTGATTATGAATAAGTTATAATGTGGACGTAATAAGGCTTGTTATGAAAATAAATAAGGCCTAGTGAGAAAGCGGCTAAAGCGATGACGTGGTCTAGGTAGCTAGAATATAAAGGCAAGCGTGAAACGGGAAGGTGAGCTAGTCCTGTAGGAGAAGTCTGGAACGAGGGTTACATAATAGCGGAAATGATAGCGAGTATGAGAAAAGAAAGGGTAATCGAAAAAAGGAAATAAGAAGGGAGCGAGACAACAGTGTAGTAATAGGCCACGATATGTGTAGTCAAGGATACGAGTGCTATAAGTGATAGGACTATGAAAGACACGGTCATAGGAAGGATGAGGAACGAGGTAAAATGAGGGCAGAAATCCAAGGACCGCTAACTGAGTATCTGTAAGTAACGGTGATCGAGGTGTATTCCTCGCCATTGAGATCTGGAGGTCTAGGACGGAAAAGTAGTCATGTCTAGAGGTGAAACGTGAATATTGAGGATTAAAGGGAGTTGAAATAGAAATTGTGAAGTCAGGAGACTAAGAAACCCTTCTAATTCGGAGGGAAACATGTTATGAGGACGTTTAGAAATCCGTTAGGACTTCGACTTACTCTAAAATACATGACAAAGGTGATGCGGTAGGGTGGACGCAGTTATACGAGCGTTAAAGTGTCGTATTCCGCCAGAGTTCTAAAGTTAAGCATGCTGAAGCGAGAGAAATTCTAGGATGGGTGACCCCCCCTAGGAAGTTTTCTGAAAATTCTAGAAATTCAGACGCAAGAAGTAAATGAGGAGTTAGAGTGACTTAAAGATAAATTAAGAGTCCGAGGAGTGGGCAGAAACCCTAAAAGGTCGCGCAGAACGGAGCGAATTAGACCGATAAAGAGGAAGAAAGTGCATCACAGTTCTAGGATTAGGGTGAGCCGGAATAGTGTATGGAGATATCTTGTAAGCAAGATAGTAGGGGCTATATGTGTACATAGGTACGCACAGGATATCCTATACATGGTAGATCAGCGGATATATGTGCTCCGGTAGTCAATGTGGCGGTATACGGAAGGCATTAATCGGACAGAGTAACGAGGTTCAAGTGGAAAAATATATATAAAGAGTGCAAATGTTACGAGGCAAACTGATGTTGTTTTCGCTACAAGTTAAGCTTGGAAAGTGCTAATACAACGATATTTGAAAAGGAAAGAAAGTGAGTAAGTGAACGACAAGGGGATCAAAATATCGGGATAAAAGTACCGCTTAAATGAGATTGGAAATACGGGTTTAGGGCAAAGTAGAATTGGGCGACAGTATAAGTACACCCCTAAAGGGGGGAAGCGAGGGAGAGAGATGCAAGTGTAAGACGAAGAAAATCGACGCCACAATGTCTTGGATACGAATGCTTGGGCCGCAGGTAAAGCTCTTTGCGGAGACAAGCTAGGGAGATCGAAAAGCCAGCAGTAAAAGGGATAGAAGTCAGGGTAATAATCGAGATGGCGCTGAGAAATTAATTGTAAGTATCCGGAATAACATGATATTAGAAAATGGAGACTTAAAGAGGGAATACGATAAAGGAAAGTAACGAGTAGCTTACGGAGACATTGTGAAAGGTAGTACGGCTATACGGGATCAGAGGTTAAGATATAGGCAATAGAGTGGTTGCTAGCAGTAGGAAGTTTCCTACGGTAGAAAGTAAGAAAAGCAGGGAAAAGGAGTATGACAGGGTAGACTCCTAGCAAATGCAAGCACGGGAGTAAGATGTGGAATAATACGAACCAGGAAAAGGAACGATCGTGACTAAGATTAAATATGCAGGTCGTGCGAGGGCAGTCCTGTTACCTATGAATAATTATACACTGGAGGTGAGACCCAGTAAGTGCTTAACGAGCAAAGTTTAGGGTCGGTAATAACAATACGATGATAATACTTTGGGTGCATTAAGGAAAGATGTTAGGATGGTTTGAGATAAATTATCGTGGTGAAACAAGTACTGAGAACGAACAAGACAGGCTTATGGTTGAACCAAAAATGTATCCGATGTTGGTGGTGGGAGGAAAGAGGCAAGGATAAAGTGAAACATAAGGATTAGTGAAGCTGCGTTGAGGCGGTTCTTAGAATAATTTGACCCCCTTCGTACATTCGGGTAAAGATTGCAACATCACGTGTGACGGGAAAGTTGAGAGCAAGATGAGTTCGGATTAAAGATAAGGTAGTGATATGAGGCAATGTGCTGAAAATGTTACAAGATGAGTAAAGAGAGATTGTAAGACGATTTAAGCAAAGTGACCAGAACTAGTTGGCCATTAAAAGGGGAGTGAATTTATACGCCAACCTCTTTCAGAATTGTATCAGCCGATAATGGTTAAAGCAGGGAACGACTATTAGTAGCTCGGAAACGACAGGAATCATATGACGATAATCGATATCGACACTTAGAATCCCAGACTGGCGAATGGGTATGCTTGGAGATATTGTCCGTGAAGAACGTAATCAGATTCGACAAGAAGGAAGAGCTTAACTTGAGATGCACCGAACCTTATTGCACTAATTGTAAGGAAAGAAGGTTGCGTGCAAAAGACGTAGCTTCCGTTAAGGCACCGTGGCGGAATAACAACAGAAAGGAAATGACTTGCGAACCTGAGGAGGAAATGAAAGAGAAACATGATTGGTAAATGAGATCGCATGTTATGTAGTAAAGGAAACCCCCCTCGAGATCCTGAAGACCCTATACGACTAGTTGAACATTCGAGGACGAATGTTCTAAAGGGGGGGGGGGAAGGATGTTATATCCCGCATTTTGTACGTCGAAATATTTTTAAGTTGGTAGCGACGAGTTAAGAACAAGGCTATTTTCCGACTTCGTTTTAGCGCATAAGTCGCTTATGATTTTATTAGTATGGAATATTAAGGGAGTTGGGGTTAAAAGTGAATTATGAAAAGTTAGACATTTCATGAAAATTTGGGGCCAAAAGTGAAGTTTGGAAATTTAAATTCATGAAAACAAGTGACCATGTGGCCATGCACATGACTTGTGGGCCATAGGCCACATGTATGAAATATATATGTGTGTATAAGATGACAATTAGTCATCTTCATCATTTGTGACTCCTAAGAAAGTTCAAGAAAATTTGAGAGAGAACAAGAGGAGAGGTTCGGCCATGGTGGCTGAACTTGGTGCTCCAAGAAAAGGTTAAGGAAAAATTATTTTCTTCAAGCTTTCCCACTAATTGAAAGGACCTCGTTAACGTGGAGTAGTTGGTAGAGCAAGCAAAGCGCTCATTTTTGCGGAATATAGTTCTCGCTGAGGGAGCACTAGGTGGAGAAAGGTATGGTTCAATCTTATTTTTCATGTCTTATGGATGGTTTGTGCATGTTGTGGAATGTGGAAATGAATGGAGTTCATGAAAATATGAATGTTGAAGTGTGGCCGTGTGTATTGTGTCTTGGCCGTGTGTAGTGTGTGTTGTATAGGAGTAGTGAATTAATTGTATCTAACATGTTTGGGTATTGTTGTAATGTGTGAAAATGGATGAAAATCATGAAAGTTGTGGGTTGGTTGTCTTTGTCGAAAATGGGTCATGTGGTGTGGCAAGAAATGAACTAATGTCACTTAGTGTTTTAGTTGTTGTCGTTGTGAATTCTATGTAGATATGGAAGTTTTATGATTCAAATTGAAGTTGTAGCCGCTTGTGGGCTGTTCTGGAAGCTAATGAAATTGTAATATGGTTTGTAGTATTTATGATAAGAATGTTGTTATTGTGGGAATTGTTGATATAGCTTATGAATTTGGAAGAAAAGAATGCATTGTATTGCTCTTGCCAAGTTTGAAAAGTTTCGGGTGGAGTAGTACATTGTTGGAATTGTTTTGAATATTTTGCGGATTGTTTAAAGCGTTCTTAAATCATGTGTGAGTGGTTGCGGATTAGTAATCGAATATATGAGCATTGGTAATGAATTGATCGTATGTAGTTTATTTGAATATAAATGAAATGTCGTCGCATTGTGTAGAAAGGAATTATTAATGTTTGAATGCATTTTGAATCACTTATGGATATTGTTAGTATGGTTGTTGGTTTGGTTGCTGTTGATTTGGCCGAGATGAATTCTCGGGGATGTTGAATTTATAGGGGATATGCTGCCGAAATTTTTGTAGACAATGTGTTAACTTGGAATTGGATTCTTAAGTGTTATGGCTAATGGTTGATATCTAATGACATCATTGTAGATCGTGAGAAGTCGAGACGTAAATTCGGATTAGCTTAGGAAGCGGCTAAGGTATGTAAAGCTCAACCTTTCCTTCTTTGGCATGTCTTAGTTGAAAGTAAGTTATGACACGAATCTCGAGGTAATTCTATTCTGGTGATCCGAGCATGTTTATGATTCTTATTGGCTTCTTGACATTCGTATTCTTAATGTGGTCAAATCGTGGTCCTTATGTCATTTGCATAATTAAATTTCAAAAGTTGCATAAAGGTTTGTTTTTCAAAAGAATTCTGTTCCTAACGATTCCGAAACTACGAACGTCCGTATCTTTCACAGAAAGGCTCGGATCGCTCCGATTTGTTCGTAGAAAGTTCTAAAGTGAATAATGTTCGTAACTTTCCGAGGCGGACTCGGATTGGTTTGGAATATGATTATGGTCCTCATGGTTTTAACACGTTTATGATATGCTATGTGTCCGAATAATGTCCGAAAGATATTTGATATAACTATTGTCCGATTTTTAAAATGACATTCCGTTTAGACAACTTCATTGAGTCTGTGAGTATGATTTTATGTGCATATGATTTCTCACTACTTCGCTCGTGCAAGCTCAATATGTCTTTCACCGAGTCCCGGCGGGTACGCATTCGTGCAACTTCTCTCGCATTGTTCACCGAGTCCCTCTAGAGGCCGGGTATATATATATATATGTATGATGATGTGATGAGATGGGGATGGCGGCCGGGGATGGGCATACCGAGTCCCTTGCTAGCGGGCGGGACACGTTATTCACCGAGTCCCTCACTAGAGGGCCGGGTACGGTATATATATATGTATATCTAGATGCATACATGATTATGATATGATTTTACTCACCGAGTCCCTCACTAGAGGGCCGGGTACGGTATATATGTACGATGATATGATGATACGATTATGATATGCTTTTATTTACCGATATATGCATATGCATGTTAAATGTTTCAAAAGGACAAGTCTTATGATTTTTTGGTCACTATACTTGTGTCTGTAGTTCCTATTTCGATTATGGTTCTATCTTTTCACGTACTCCATGCTTTACATACTCAGTACATATTCCGCATCGACCCTCTTTCTTCGGGGTCGCGTTTCATGCCGCGGTACACCCGCATGAGTGGAAGATATTGCTTAAGATGTTCCAATGGGATTGGCGTAGCCCCATTTTCTCCGGAGGGCTGCCGAGTTAGAGTTTTATGATATGGTTTCATGTTCCATGTTAGAGACTTTGCAGACAGTGTCGTGGGTATAAGATGTCGGTTATGTAAAAGGCTATGTAAGCCGATGTGTTATTATGCGTTGTATTGTAAGTTCTATATGTTTCTATATGTTACAGATTTTCCTTGATTCGAGAAAGATAAAAAGCATATTATTCTTCCAAAAACTTTCGTTATGTATACGTGTCATGATTTGAGAGCCAGCGTGATTATGAGTATTATGTGAGTCAGCGGGTTCGCTCGGCCCTAAACAAGGGTCGGGTGCCCATCACGCCCTAATAGAAATTAGGGTGTGACAGATTGGAAGGTTATGTTGTTTATTGTGATGATTCAGGCGTTGGGCTAGGCTGTGTATTGATGCAACATGGTAAGGTGATTGTGTATGCTTCAAGGCAATTACGAAAACATGAAAAGAATTATCCAACCCATGACCTTGAATTGTTGCACAGTTGATTCATGCATTAAAGATGTGGAGACATTACTTGTATGGTGTTCATGTGGATATTTACATATATCATAAGAGCCTTCAGTATATCTTCAAGCAAAAAGAGTTGAATTTGCGGTAACGACGATGGTTGGAATTGCTAAAAGATTATGATTGTCACGACCCGACTAGGGCCATAACGGTTACCCGGGGCTAACCACCGAGCACCGCCCATTCTATTACTCATTCTGCGATCATTCATTATGTCTCATACTTATAATTATTGAAAAACCATTTTTCACTTGAAACATATTTACTTTATATACATAAGCCCTTCGGCTATCAAAATAATATATGTACATATGAGAAACTGTGAGACCATACTACCCACACATACGTATCTACGAGCCTCTACTAGAGTACTAGACATATGGACGGGACAAGACCCCGTCATGCCCAAAACATATATATACACAAAAGAATATATCAATGGCACCTCCGGAACAATGGAGTGCCCTCAAGTCAGCTAGTAGCTCCTACGAATCTGGATCACCGCCCTGTCAACCTGTGGCATGAACACAGCGTCCAAAGAAAATGGACGTCAGTACGAACATTGTACTGAATATGTAAGGCATCAACAATAATAATACATCAATGAAATGAGGAAGCATCAAATAAGGAGCAACCTGTAACTGACTGTCAATCATAAAAGAAACAATGCATGCTGGCTTACTTCATAATCATCATCATATCATGTATGCATATATGAATAGCTGTTATAGCCCGTATTCGTGCGTCTGGATGTTGCGAGGTAATGGTGAGAAATTGAGGACAAAGACTATGCTCTAAAATAATTTTAATGTCTGAGTTGTTAGGAATATTATTTATGAATATTGGTATTGTGGAAATGTTGGAAAAGGTCAAGGGCAAAGAGGAAAATTTGCAAAGTGGCATCACGGGAAATATTGAAAAGGCTAGGGGCAAAATGGTCATTTCACAAAGTTCAAGAAAATTCAAGAAAAGGCCATGTGGCCGTGTAGTATGTGTGGTGTGTGCCACATTTTAATTAATAAGGGTAATTGTGCATGTGCATGGATGAAGCTTGTAAGAGAAGGAAGTTGGTCATCTTTGCTCATTTTTAAGAAAATTCAAGAAAATGGAAGAAAAGTCTAGAAAAGAAGGAAGGGAGACAAATGACTAAACTTGAAGGACTTAGTTATAAATATGTAAAGATGGTGGAATACATGTATATATATATATGACTTATTAGTCATAATTCTCATGAAAACTCTAGAGATTTTGGAGAGAAAGAAAGAAAGAGAGGAAAAAAAATAAGAAAGAAGAAAGAAGGAGAGTTCGGCCAACAAGGGCCAAGAGGGAGTGAAGGAAAAATATTTTTTTCTTCTATTATTTCCACTAAATGGAAGGTTCTCTTTAACATGGAAGGGTTGTTGGAACAAGGAAACCAATTATTCTTGCAATTTCTAACTCTAGCCGAGAGTTGAAGAATAAGGAAAGAGGTAACGTTCAATCCCCCTCCTTGTGTTATGGATGCTTGGTACATGTTGTAATGTGTAGAAGGGAATGAAAAACATAAAATTTTGCATGTTGAAGGTGTGGCCGTGTAGGTTCTTGCATGGTATGGAAGTGATGAATTAATTCTTATGTAGTATTTTAATTGTTGTTGTTATGTATTTTATGATGAAATGAATGAAAAGTATGAAAAAATAGAAGTTGTGGAGGTAGCCGTGTATGCATTGTGTTGGCCGTGGGTGTGAGTTGTGTGTATGGAAAAGAATGAATAAATTCTATATAGCATGTTGTTGTTGTTGTGATGTATAGAAAATGGATGAAAAATGCATGAACATATGTATGTAGTATGTTGGCCGAATGGTTTAGGAAGTGGAAGGATTGTTTTAGAAGCTTATGTTAATCGAATATAATGTTCTTGCATGTATGGAAGACAATGATGTTATTATGGTGTTGTTAGAATATAAATTATAAGGTTGTTATTGTTTTTATTGGAGTTGGAAAGTCTTGAAGAAGGTAGTATGGTGATTGAAATTGTTAGCATGATTGGTGGCATTGTCGTTGATAGTTTGGCCGGGTTGTATTCCGGGATTGTTGTTGATTGAAATCGGCCAAGTTAAACTTGGTGGCATGATATATTTACAGGGGAAATGCTGCCAAAATTTCGGTAGCCAAGTGTCATTTGAAGAATCCGATTCTAAATGCACTAATCGAGTTTTAGTAAACATGACCAAATTGAGATTTTGGCAAATTTGGAGCTTGAATTTGGAATAGCAGAAGGAGCGAAAAGAGGTATGTAAGACTTCACCCTTCTTTCTATGGCATGTCTTAGACGTAATATGTTAGATAAGAACCTCGGGGACCCTTCTACCCTCCAGAATCCGCACCTAAAGTTTCCCCTTTTTCATTCAGTGGAATTGAATTAAAAATTGTGTAGAAGGTTGGAAGAACTTCCTAAACCTCTAGAACTCGCATAAATAGGACCCGACTAACCTAAAACCCTCACAAGCAATGCCATGACAGGTAACATATGTAAATTTGGTACGCCGCCTCATTTGACCCGAGGTGGGCCCATTATTTCCCGGATTTTCCTTATTGTTCCGCTTGACTTACTTTGAAGCCGAATCCAAAAGAAACCTTTGATCCTTATTCTGTTATCAACTGACAAGTGCTATACCTATCCCAATGAGAATACTTCTATGGCAATAATGATAACGATGATGTAGAAAAGAGAATGTGCCTACGGTGAGTATGACCAAAATGAGTCCATGACTAAGATTTCTAAGCAAAGGATTCAATGTGAACACGAAGGTGACAAACTAGTTCTTGATCCTTATCTCCATTTCTTAGCTATGACACTATGTTCTATGGATTTCAAGGTCTATGAATTGACGTCTATGATGCCCATGATATCATACTATGTTTTCTCCTAGTGCTATTCTTTGTTGGTAGTCTCGCCTTAAAATACTCGTCCCTTCAAGGTGAGACAAAGCGATCCCGGTTAATCCATAATGTAATCGGAGGTCACCGACCTTACGTCACTCCGATAGACACATGACCTTCCTTGGGCTCCCATGCATGCAGTTTATGTGATAATGTATATAATACCTGATATTGATGAATGTATGTGTATATATTGTATATGTGGGGAATGGGGAGGGCAACTGTGTCCACCTGATTCAGCTGGCTTATCATCCCGGACGCGGGATATGGGAGAGCCGTACGCGGCGTCTGTTTATGTGATATATATATATACAATATGATATACTTGGGACATTAATTGTTGGGGAGGGGGTGGGAGAGCCGATGAATTCGGCGTCTCAGAATCGTGAGTAAAAAGTACCGTTTTCCGAAAAGTATCTCGTTTTCTATGTACAAGAATAAAAACACCGTGTTCAACGTAAAGAAAGGAAGCTAGGCATGCATAGTATCCGCCCTCGCCCGCACGCACATGTACTGTGCTTCGCCAATCTATGATATGCCTTATATTTCTACGCGATTCTTACCGTCCATATGTACGGGTTATCCTCATCTTATCCATGATTTCATAATCCCATGGTATTGGTGTTCATATTTATGTTCTGTTCGTATTATTGTTCATGTCTTACATACTCGGTACATTGCTCGTACCGACCCCTCTTCTTCGGCTGCGTTCATGCCGCGCGTACACCCACGGATCGAAGTTAATATAGAAGATGTTCTAGCGAAGTTGGCAAGCTCCATTTGGCCGGAGTGTAGCCGAGTCGAAGTACACGTGCGGGATTTCGATTACGGTTAGAGACTTTGCGAACAGTCGTGGGTGCAGTCGATCGTCGGTGGCTCACGGCCAATGTGTCAGTTTGTATTATGATATAAGTGTTATACAGTTATAAATTCGATTGGCTCGGAAAACAACAGAAAGAATATTTTAGTAAGCTTTGTCATGTACATTAGACTTAGAAAAAAAATTACGCATGGAATAAGAGTCAGAGGGTTCGCTCGGCCCTAGGTAAGGGTCGGGTGCCCATCACACCCTGATCAAGATCGGGGTGTGACAATAGCTGCCCGACCTTATAGGTACGATGTGATAATCATTAGCCCGCGTCCAGGCCTCCCGCGTCCGGGGTACCATCTCATGCTGCCCACTAGTGGTGTCTGCCCATGCCATCTAGACATGGTGTATACGCTGCCCGCCTTAGCGGTGTCTGCCGGCCATATAGGCGCGGTGTAATATCATCATCATATACTCATCATAATGCATGCATAGAACTCAAAGACAACTATACGTTATTGGGGTGACATAAGGTCGTAAACCCCCGATTCCATTATGGAACATTCATAAGCATTCTGCCTCACCTTTAAGGAATTAGCATATAAGGCGAGTGTACACAATAAAGAACATCAATAGATCGTAGTTAACATCATTAGCTTTATAGGAACATCATATCATGAATTCTAGAATCTTTGGACTTAAGCTCATCATCATCATTAACGTGCTCATAATGTATCTCTTATATTTATCTCATATGGCTATTCATGAACATAGACTCTTAATTTCCGGAATGTAGGAGATTCATGGAAAAGGAGGGAAAATCATGCCATAAGATTCATGCCTTAGAAAGAAAGGACTAGCCTCACATACCTTTTCCGTTTAACTATTCTATCGTTTGTTCGTTCTCCTTCAATGCCCACGTTTTTACCTTCAAGGGAATTCGCATTAACATTAGCTAATCGATTATATGAACGTGCTTATTAAATCTAGAGAAAATTGGGCAGCATTTCCTTTGTTTATACAACTTTCCTCACATCACATATCAACTCCCAAAAATCCATAACAACATTCACAATATTATAGGCAACAATCATCATTCATCTACATTACCCACATTTCACAATTTCACTTCAATTCCTCTATAATCATGGTCATAGTTCACTATTACATTCTCTCACTTATAATGCTTATCCCAAGTTCTAAATGTCATTCATAACGTACTTACAATCACAAGATCTCAATAATCATGACTCAGTCCAAGCTTTTACTCAAAAATGACACTATTCCCACATTCATGACCCGTCTTCTATATTCTTCTACAATCCAAATGTTTCAACTCACAATACCTTAAACAACATGAAAATACCATAAAACTTACCTTAGATAGTGTAGGAATAAGCCTTGAATGGAAATACTCTTCTTGCACCAAAACCCTAGTTCACTTCCATTGAAATTTCTTGGCTTGGATGAACTTTAATGTGTTTCATACACTTGATTTCGTTGGTTTAAAGAAGTTGATCATAGATTTCTCTTGGGTTCTTGTGGATGAAGAGTGGAGAGGATTCTAGAGGGTTCTTGAGGTGTGGAGTGAAAATGAAATGAAATAAATGAAGTTGGGTCCTTATACCAACATTTAAAATCTGTCCCGACCAGATTCTACGGACCAACATACGGTCCGTATAAATTATACTGACCGTATGTATGGCCGTAGATCTGGTCCAGAGAGGTGTGCTATCCTGGGTTGATTATACGGCCAGACATACGGGATATAATTTATACGGCCAGTATGTTGGGCCGTATATTGCCCAGTTTTTCCGAACTCATTCTCGTTGACTCGTTTGATCTCCAATCCTTATGGAACCTTCTTAACACTTTTTTAACACCTCATTAACAATGTAAGGGATGTTATATCTCTTCTTCAAAACATCATTAAGCTCTCGTTGGTTTGATACTCGTAAATCTTGCCCGACACAGAACATATACCTTGCTTGCCTTAACAACTTTCTTCCCTTACCTCAAATGTCTTTGAAATCTCATTTAGAATCATCAAATGCTATGTCTTCCTTACCAAGACATCATATACTTTGTGCCCTTCGTTAGTCTATTCACTGTACGTTAACGGAAAATTTCCGAGGTGTAACATTCTTCCCCCCTTTTGGAACATTCGTCCTCGAATGTTAAACACTCGGGAATTCTACGAAAATTTCACCAGAGTTTCCCCTGTAATATGGCACTACCATCCTATCACAACATCCCACAATAACATCACCTCATAGGGCCATAGCACAATAGCAATATAAGTTGGCCACACATGACCCATATGCATAAAAAGAAAACATACATACCTCATAATCTCGATGTTTCATCGTGGATCTCTTCTGGGGGCTGAAATAAGTGCGGGTATTTGGATTTCATACTCTCTTCTGCTTCCCAAGTCATTTCTTCTCGGTTGTTATTTCGCCACAAGACTTTAACTGAGGCTACTTCCTTATTTCAAAGTCTCCGTACTTGCCTGTCTAATATGGCAATGGGCACTTCTTCATAGACTGGCTTTTCTGTCATTTGAACATCATCTATTGGAACAATCCTCGTAGGATCTCCAACACACTTACGGAGCATTGAGATATGGAAAACTGGATGGACTGATTCAAGTTCTGGAGGTAAGTCCAATTCATAAGCTACTTGACCCACCTTGCGGATAATCTTATAGGGTCCAATGTATCGAGGACTCAATTTCCCTTTCTTGCCAAACCTCATCACACCTTTTATTAGCGACACCTTCAAAAATACCCAATCATCAACTTGAAATTCTAAGTCTAGCCGGCGGTTGTCCGCATAAGATTTTTGGCGACTTTGGGTTATCAATAATAGATCTCAGATCACCTTGACTTTTTCTACTGCTTGTTGAATTAACTCAGGGCCTATTAGCTGTACTTCTCCTATTTCAAACCATCCAATTGGAGACCTGCACTTCCTTCCATATAAAGCTTCATACGGAGCCATTTGGATACTGGAATGGTAGCTATTGTTGTATGCAAACTCAATTAGAGGTAAGTGGTCATCCTAACTACCCCCAAAATCTAGAACACATGCTCTTAGCATATCCTCCAAGGTCTGAATGGTACGTTCGGCTTGCCCATCAGTTTGCAGATGAAATGCCGTGCTGAGCCTTACTTGAGTAGCTAAACCTTCTTGGAAAGACTTCCAGAACTTGGCTGTAAATTGCGCTCCTCTATATGTGATAATGGACATTGGGATACCATGGAGTCACACAATCTCCTTGAGATACAACCTTGCATAATCTTCTGCTGAGTATGTGGTTCTGACAGGAAGAACATGAGCTGTTTTCGTCAATCTATCCACAATCACCTATATAGAATCATACTTGCCTCGGGAACGGGGTAATCCCACAATAAAATCCATGTTGATCACTTCCCACTTCTAATTAGGGATTTCCATTGCTTGCAACAATCCTCCTGGCTTTTGATGTTCGATTTTCACTTGCTGGCAATTTGGACATTAGGCTACAAATTCTGCTATGTCTCTCTTCATTACATCCCACCAATAAATTAACTTGAGATCACGATACATCTTTGTCGTTCTTGGATGAATAGAATACCGAGAATAATGAGCTTCTTCTAGAATTCAGCGACGTAATTCTGCAACATTCGGAACACATAGCCTGCCTCGGTATCTAAGAATTCCATCCATAGAAGTTTCAAATGGAGACTTCTCTTTTTCATAAAATGTGTCTCTATAATGGCTCAACTGAGGATCTTCATATTGACGCTCTTTCACTTTCATATTTAAGGACGAAACTATGGGATTATTAATACCAATTCCTGCACTACCGGAATCAATTAGACGTACTCCAAGATTAGCTAGTTGGTGGAGCTCATGAATTAATTCTTTCTTCTCCAAAGGAACTTCACATAGGCTGCCTATTGATCGGTGGCTAAGTGCATCAGCTACTACATTTGCCTTTTCGGAATGGTATAAAATACTCACATCATAATCTTTCAATAATTCTAACCACCGCCTCTGCCGTAGATTTAACTCCTTCTGTTTGAAAATGTATTGGAGACTCTTGTGATCTGTATAGATATCGACATGCACACCATACAAGTAATGTCTCCACATCTTTAATGCATGAATAACTGCAGCCAATTCGAGATCATGAGTTGGATAGTTCTTTTCATGTTTTCGCAGCGGCCTCGAAGCATAGGCGATAACTTTACCGTCCGCATTAACACACATCCTAAACTTGACACGCGCATCCTGATATCTGACATAGCCATCGGCCCACCGGGAGTGTTAAGGCCGGAGTTGAAGTTAATATCTTTCAATTTGTTA
>NC_081342.1:54667307-54680930 GCF_029784015.1 Lycium ferocissimum | reverse complement strand
TGCTAAGCTATTGATTTTCTAAAGATAGTATAACTCTAATGAAGGTAGAAATGTGAGCATTGAAGGAGAACGTACAAGTGATAGAATAGTTGAACGGAAAGGTATTTAAGGATAACCCTTCTTTCATAAGGCATGGTTCTTTGGCCAAATATCTATTCTTCTTTGAGCCTATGATATTCTCCAATGATTCTTTCTCTAAAAGCTACTAAGCTCATGATCCTCGATATGTTACGATTGTACTAAATTCCTTATACGACAAGTAATCCTCTATGGATAGATGTAATGAACGACGATAGTAATGATGCTAAAGATGCTTATGAGCTTATATGTATATATTCCTATGTATGACTATTATGAAACCCCGAGCTTATATGGCCGGGTAGAATATAGTAAATATGTATATATAATGCGTGCGCACCACTGCAGTTGGGTAAGGACAACCTGAGCCTTGGTAGGGGCAGGTATGTATGACCCTGAGCCTTGGTAGGGTCAGGTATGTGAAGCACCAAACCTTCATGGTCGGGTATGCTATTTAAATGCTATGTATATGCAATGTATATGATATGTATATGATATGAATATGAGTATGAACGGAAATATGATTACGAATAAGAAATGGATACGAAATGTAAATGAGTACGGATACGTATACGGATACGGATATGGATGTATGTACACGGATACGCAATAGAAATGGAATGTCCCTATGAAAAGCTAGTAAGTGTTATGACGATGATACTATTATCTCCCATCCTATGTTATTTCATATGTTGTCTGTTATGCTTTCATAATGATATTGATCATGCTTTACATACTCAGTACATTCTTCGTACTGGTCCTTTTATTTGTGGACGCTGCGTTATGCCCGCAGGTGGCCAGAGAGACAGGCTTGATCCATAGCTTCATTACTCAGGGACTACTTAGCGGAGCTCCATTTCATTCGGAGCTACAGATTTTGGTATTGATTTTTTTGTGTACATACTTATGGGCACGACGGGGGCCTGTCCCGCCTATATGATATGACATACTCTTCTTAGAAGCTCGTAGACATATGTATATGGTTAGACGTGTTTGGCCTTGTCAGCCCATATTTTGGGATATTATTTTGTTAACCTCGTCGGCTTATGTAAATTGATATGGACATAGTTGCTAATGATGATATAAATGAATTGTCGCCCAATGGCATTAGTATGATTGATGAAGAAAAAGTATGATTTAGCTATGTGGCTCACGTAAATGTTAATTTAAGTATGTTAAGAGGTGCCCGGGTGGGTTAGCACCAGTGCCCGTCGCGGTCCTCCAGTTGGGTCGTGACAATTCTTTATATTGAATTGATTTGGAGAATAATGAGTCATAAAAGTGAAGGAAATTGTGGTAGGAAAGCTTATGGGGCATTGTGTTATAATTGTTGGTTGTGAATGAAAATTGGGAAGGAAGTTTTGGATGGTTATAGGTGTAAATTGTATATAATTTCCTAAATACGGAGTTGTTAGTGCTATTATTGTTGTTTGGGAGTTATTTTGGTAATTGGTAGAAGTAGACAATATATGGGAAGTCTTTGCCCAAATTCCGTTAGCTCCTTAGTTACTCTTGTTGAACTTAAAGAGTGTTTTCAAGATTTAACTTTAGTATGAATTCTCTTAAATGTAGATTTGTGAACTTGGGAGGAGAACGTAAAGTAATTAAGGAGACGTAATGGTATGTTAAGGCTAACTCCTTCTTTCTAAAGGCATGATTCCCTTGTTGTGAACCCATACATGCTATCCATAATGTCCTATTTCCTAGAAATGTTAGAAACTCATGATTTTTAAGGTTCTTATGGTATTGTTGATAAAAGTTCTTCCTAATGATGATGATGATGATGATTCCATTTCTAAAGATATCAAAGCCTATAGTTCGTAATGTTCATGATATTAATGAGCTTGTTCTATGATTATTGATTTTATTCATTGTTGTTGATCTCACCTTATAGTAATTGTTCTTTCAAGGTGAGATATAGCGATGATGATGATTTCGTAATAATAATCGGAGGTTACCGACCTTACGTCACTTTAATAGACTTATAGCTGTTATTGGGCTCTCATGCATGCTATATATATACGTATGTATTTTCGCACACTGCGCTGTGCTATAGTCGGCCGGGCAGGTACGTAAATATGCACACCACTACAGTGGGAAGATTATGATGATACCTCGGACGCTGAATGCCTCGGACGCGGGATGACATGATACATGGATCGGGTTGTACGTTCCGCAGTAATTTTTATATATAGATATATATATATATATATATATTTGTATGAAAAATGTTTTTCTAAAAGCTAAGCATGCATGACATCCGCCTTAAGAGGCACCCAGATGTACAGGTTATCTTTCTTATCTCATGTTACTTTCCATATCTCGATTATGTTGTTGTTCATGCCTTACATACTCAGTACATTATTCGTACTGACGTGTTTTTGTTTATGGACGTTGTGTTCATGCACGCAGGTAGACAGGGAGACAGACCGCCTCCTTAGGCCGATTCATCAGCGTTTGCGCAGGAGCGCTTCATTTGTCCTGGAGCTACAGTTTATCCGATATTATTCTTTTGTGTACATATGGGAATGGCGGGGTCCCGTCCCGTCCTTATGATGTTTTATACTCTTTGTAGAGGCTCGTAGACAGACGTATATAGTTAGACACTCAGTAACCTCATCGGTTCACACTTTGGACATCATTTTGGAAGCCTCATCGGCTTGTATATATGGCCTAGTCGGTTATAATTATATAGAGGTGTTTTATCTTGAACTTATGCTTTTATAGATTACGATAATTATGGGTTAGCCATGTGGTCCACCTAGGTATGAATATGAGAAGTATGTTAAGAGGTGCTCCGGTTGGGTCGTGACAAAAGTGGTATCAGAGCAGTTCATCCTTGGATGTGTCTACGAGCCGTATCCAGTAGAATCTTATTTATAGGTGTGAAGCGTGCCACACTTATAAGCAGGAGGCTGCGGGGCATTTAGGAATAATTGACCTTTCTTTTTCCTCTTAGATCGTGCGACAGAGCCATGTTATAAGGATTTTTATTTTTCTGACCATGTGTTATGATTTCAACGATGCCTATGAAGAGAAAAGCCACAACGACTCAGAAGGGTAAATCAGTGGCAGGCAGGAGGACTGAGCGGGTGCTGCCTACATATATGGAAGAGGGCGAGTCCCAGAATGAGATTCCATCTTGGTCTTTTCATACTCTACCCGCTCTAAAGGAGCATAGATGAGCCTCAGCTCCAGCTCCAGCATCCCAGTCCCTCCACCAGATGCCTCAAGCCAGGAGATGAGGGAGGCCATTCAGTTGCTGACCTAGTTAGTAGCCGCTCAGGCTCAGCGGCAAGGTACGGGTCATGGTGACAGAGCTGTTAGCACCAGAGTCCGAGATTTCATTAGGTTGGACCCTCCAGAATTCTTTGGGTCAAAATCGGATGAGGACCCGCAAAATTTCATATATGAGATGTTGAGGACATTGCGGGTAATGCGTGCTTCAGATGTGGAGTTGGTAGAGTTTGACTCTTATAGATCATGAGATGTAGCTGTCTATTGGTACAGTACCTAGATATCTTCTCGAGGGGCGAATGCACCTCCACCGGTATGGCAAGAGTTTGTAGATGCTTTCCTTTGACACTATTTGTCGCCAGAGGTACGACGGGCCAGAGCTGATAGATTTCTAAACCTCAGGCAAGGAAATATGAGTGCTCGAGAATATAGTCTCTGTTTTAATTCCTTGGCCAGGTATGCTCCACCTATGGTAGTTGACATGGAAGATCGTGTCCATCGGTTCGTGAATGGTTTGGGCCTATATTTGATTGATGATTATTTGACGGCCTCACTTCAAGATGGTATGGATATTTCTCGTATCCAAGCCCATGCCCAGAATCTTGAGGAGCGACAGCAGTAGCGGGGGAATGAGCGTGAATATGATAGGGGTTATAGTAAGAGGGCCAGATCCTCAGGTGCTATTAGTGAGTTCGGAGGGAGTCAAAGGCCGCAGTACTCCAGACGCTCCGGTCATTCAGCCACTAGTGCACCTCTGCTGTTTGTAGGCAAGAGATTTGACCGTCCTATCTATCCGGACCAGACCAGAGTTCTCGAGCTTCGGGTTCTCAGAATAGAGGTGATTCCGGCCAGGTGAGACCACCCTTACCGCGATGCACTCAGTGTGGTAGGCTACATTTAGGACAGTATCATTTAGGTATGGATGCTTGTTATGCCTGCAGTCAGCCAGGCCATATGATGCGTGACTGTCCATCGAGAGGTGGTAGAGGTACGGTTCAGCTAACAGGGTCCGCAACTGGTTTTTCATCATCAGTACGCCATTGGGACAGAGTTCACTGACACCAACAGGCCGTGGTAGAGTCAAAGGAGGAGCATCTAGTTCGAGCGGCCCTCAAAACCACATTTATACATTAGCTGGGCGATAGGATCTTAAGTCCTCCCCTGATGTTGTCACAGGTGTATTATCAGTATCCTCTCGGGATGTGTATGCATTGATTGATCCAGGTTCTAAATTATCATATGTTTCTCATTATGTTTCCGGTTGGTTTGGGATGAAACCTGAGTCGATTAAACCTTTCGAAGTATCTACACCCGTTGGTGATCCAGTGATAGCTAGACGGGTGCATAGAAATTGCGTAATTGTAGTTTGCGACTGCCACACCATGGATGATTTGATTGAGCTGAATATGGTAGATTTTGATGTTATTATGGGTATGGATTGGTTGGCTTCTTATTATTCAAACGTCGATTGTAGAATGACGATGGTTTGTTTTCAATTTCCAGGAGAGCCAGTTCTAGATTGGAAGGGTAATACAGCATCTCCGAGAGGTAGGTTTATTTCCAATCTCAAGGCAAGAAAGATGATTGCTAAGGGATGTATTTATCATCTAGTTCGGGTTTAGGACACGGAAGCGAAGTCATCAACTCTTCAATCTATTCCAGTAGTGAATGAGTTTTCGGATGTATTCCTGGATAAGCTTCCAGGTCTTCCACCAGGACGGGAGATTGATTTTGCCATTCACCTGTTGCTGAATACTAAGCCCGTATCTATTCCTCCCTATAGAATGACTCCTACAGAATTGAGGGAATTAAAGGACCAGCTAAAGGATTTGCTTGAAAAAGGTTTTATCAGGCCTAGTTCGTCCACGTAGGGAGCACCCGTATTATTTGTAAGAAAGAAAGATGGCTCCTTATGGATGTGTATCGACTACAGGCAATTGAATAAGGTGATGATAAAGAACAAGTATCTCCTCCCAAGAATTGATGATTTATTTGATCAATTATAGGGAGCCAAATGGTTCTCAAAGATAGACTTAAGATCGGGGTACCACCAGGTGAGAGTTAGGGAGAAAGATATTCCGAAGAGGCCTTGTTACACCCCGTACCTCGGAAAAGCACTAGTTAAATTTGAATGTAAGTATGTCCAGCTATGGCTAGGTAAAATAACTTTGGATTGTGAGGAACGAAGCATTATTAAGTATATTGTTTAAGTAAAGGATGAATTATGATCCTGTAAGTCGTAACCGGGAAGGACAACCTTAGAACCAAAGGACATGACCATTATCAAGTATGATTAATGATAAATACAATGTATAGAGAGTTTTGGAAGATTCCGGGATCAAGCAAATCGAAGAAAATAAGTTTGACTAAAATTTGGAAAAAGTTAGCAGGATTTTGGGCAGATTTTTAGTCAACTTTGGAGGGGTATACCTCCTAGTATATTAGGAGTTTTAAGGTGTTTCAAAAGCCTAAAATGCAGTTCGTCGAGTCTAGTTTCCAGGCAACAAACTGATTTTGTCAATACGATATCGGAGTAGAGAATTATGAATGTTACAAGTTAGGCTGACGGAGCAGAAACGCACTGCTACAGTACCCGGATTGCTACAGTACCCGACCCGAACCACACCTATAAATACCCCTCTAACCCATTAATTTTCATCATTTTTTACCATTTTCTCATCCCTCACACTTCTTGAGAGTTTTATAATTTTCCATAACTTTCCATAATTTTCTATACCTTTCCATAATCCTCCATAATCCTTCCTAACCTTCCATAAGCTTCCAAAACCTTTCCATTTTCATCAAGAGACATCAAAACCTCAAGAAAAATTTATGGAAGATAATTGTTCTTGTTTCTCTTCAAGGTGGTGATGAACTTTAGCTTGGAAAGGGGTGAATAGAGTGAAGTTCTTCTACTATAAGATATGTTTTTCCTATTATTATTTACATGATTGAGATGATGTAAAGGTTTAGGAATTCTTAGAAAGGAAAGAATCATAGGAGAAAAATCATAAAGATTTGAATTGAAGTTGATGGCCATGAGGTGAGTTTGAAAGAGAATTTTGGATTAATTTGAGATTTTATAATTCTTTGATTTTGGTATTATGGATGTTGTTATGGTTGGTTGAGAAATTGGGAAAACATCGTGTGGATATTTTATGAAATATACTGGTATGGATAATGATGTTGTTGATGTTGGTATTGTTGTTGTGTTGTTGGTTGCTGGATTATGAATTCGGGCAAGGCATATAAACAGGGGAGATGTTGCCCGATTTTCGGCAGGATATAAAGTAGTTTAAATTGAAAGCTTAGTACACGTATGCAACGATGAGTCTAACGATAGTGTGAATTCTCTCAAATGTAGATTTACGAGTACGGACAGATAAGCGTAGATAATAGGAGGCACAGGTATGTTAGGGCTAATCCCTTTCTTTCAAAAGGCATGATTCCTATGCTATGATTCCATATATATTTCCATAACCTTCTTACTTCCAAAAGTTAGAAGTTCATGATTCTTAAAAGCTTCTTATGATACTAAAGATGATATGTTTGCTATGATGAACATGATGATGATGATTTTAATTCTAGAAATTCCAAAGCTTATGATTTTAATGCTATTATAAGATTATTGAGCTTATTTCATGATTTTCTCGATTTTACTCATCGTTGTTGATCTGACCTTATAATAATTGTTCCTTCAAGGTGAGATATAGCGATGATGATTGTTCCATAAAATAAATCGGAGGTTACCGGCCTTTCGTCACTCCGATAGAGTCGTAGCTTTTAGTTGGGCTCTCATGCATGCTTGATGTAAGATATTAACACCGTGCGTATATGGCCGGGCAGCACCACTACGATGGGCGTAGTGGGCGGCTAATGGAAAATGATAATAACACCGTGCCTATATGGCCGGGCAGCACCACTAGTGGGCGGCGTGAGATGTTTACCCCGGACGCGGGAGGCCCGGATGCGGGCAAATGATTATGCTACATGTATGTATATGAGAAATGTTTTCTTTAAAGTTAAGCATGCATGGTATCTGCCTTAAGAGGCAATCATATGTATAGGTTATTTCCTTACCTCATGTTATGCTCTATATTTCTCATTATGTTATTTTTCATGTTCGATATCTCTTACTATATTATTATTCATGCCTTACATACTCAGTACACTGTTCGTACTGACGTCCTTTCTTGTAGACGCTGTGCTCATGCCCGCAGGTAGACAGGTAGATGATTCTGATCCATAGGAGCTTCAACAGCGGAATCTCAGGGGCGCTCCACTTACTCCGGAGCTGCAGTTTATTTGTATTGGTCTCCACAGCCACTTGTATCCGATTTAGAGGCTCGTAGACATGTATATACAGTTAGACGTTTCATAACCCTAGCGGTTCATATTATCGTATAATATATTGGTAGCCCTGTCGGCTGGTGATAATGGGCATAATGGATGATGATTATATAGAGATACACCGTTACGTTGTGGTATATGTCCTTACAGGTTATGACACCATGAGCTACCTTTGGGGTCCACCCAGAAATGATTATGAGATGTATGCTTAGAGGTACTCGGTAGGTTGGCTCCGGGTGCCCGTCATGGCCCTCTAGTTGGGTCGTGACAAAAGGATAAGCGTAGATAATAGGAGGCACAGGTATGTTAGGGCTAGTCCCTTTCTTTTAAAAGGCATGATTCCTATGCTATGATTCCATATATATTTCCATAACCTTCTTACTTTCAAAAGTTAGAAGTTCATGATTCTTAAAAGCTTCTTATAATACTAAAGATGATATGTTTTCTATGATGAACATGATGATGATGATTTTAATTCTAGAAATTCCAAAGCTTATGATTTTAATGCTATTATAAGATTATTGAGCTTATTTCATGATTTTCTCGATTTTACTCATTGTTGTTGATCTGACCTTATAATAATTGTTCCTTCAAGGTGAGATATAGCGATGATGATTGTTCCATAAAATAAATCGGAGGTTACCGACCTTACGTCACTCCGATAGAGTCGTAGCTTTTAGTTGGAATCTCATGCATGCTTGATGTAAGATATTAACACCGTGCCTATATGGCCGGGCAGCACCACTACGATGGGCGTAGTGGGCGGCTTATGGATAATTATAATAACATCGTGCCTATATGGCCGGGCAGCACCACTACGATAGGCGTAGTGGGCGACTTATGAATAATGATCATAACACCGTGCCTATATGACCGGGCAACACCACTAGTGGGCGGCGTGAGATGTTTACACCGGACGCGAGAGGCCCGGACACGGGCTAATGATTATGCTACATATATGTATATGAGAAATTTTTTCTTTAAAGTTAAGCGTGCAGGATATCTGCCTTAAGAGGCAATCATATGTACAGATTATTTCCTTACCTTATGTTATGCTCTATATTTCTGATTATGTTATTTTTCATGTTCGGTATCTCCTACTATATTATTATTCATGACTTACATACTCAGTACACTGTTCGTACTGACGTCCTTTCTTGTGGACGCTGCGCTCATGCCCGCAGGTCGACAGGTAGATGGTTCTGATCCATAAGAGCTTCAACAGCGGAATCTCAGGGGCGCTCCACTTATTTCGGAGCTGCAATTTATTAATATTGGTCTCCACGACCACTTGTATCCTATGTAAAGGCTCGTAGACATGTTTGTACAGTTAGACATTTCATAACCCTAACGGTTCATATTATCGTATAATATATTGGTAGCCCTGTCGGCCGGTGATGATGGGCATAATGGTTGATGATTATATAGATATGCACCGTTATGTTGTGGTATATGGCCTTACAGGTTATGATACCATGAGATACCTTTGGGGTCCACCCAGAAATGATTATGTGATGTATGCTTAGAGGAACTCAGTAGGTTAGCTCCGGGTGCCCGTCATGGCCCTCTAGTTGGGTCATGACAAAAGGATAAGCGTAGATAATAGGAGGCGCAGGTATGTTAGGGCTAGTCCCTTTCTTTCAAAAGGCATGATTCCTATGCTATGATTCCATATATATTTCCATAACCTTCTTACTTCAAAAAGTTAGAAGTTCATGATTCTTAAAAGCTCCTTATGATACTAAAGATGATATGTTTTCTATGATGAACATGATGATGATGATTTTAATTCTAGAAATTCCAAAGCTTATGATTTTAATGCTGTTATAAGATTATTGAGCTTATTTCATGATTTTCTCGATTTTACTCATCGTTGTTGGTCTCACCTTGTAATAATTGTTCCTTCAAGGTGAGATATGGCGATGATAATTGTTCCATAAAATAAATCAGAGGTTACTGACCTTACGTCACTCTGATAGAGTCGTAGCTTTTAGTTGGGCTCTCATGCATGCTTGATGTAAGATATTAATACTGTGCCTATATGGCCGGGCAGCACCACTACGATGGGTGTAGTGGGCGGCTTATGGATAATTATAATAACACCGTGCCTATATGGCCGGGCAGCACCACTATTGGGCGGCGTGAGATGTTTACCCCGGACGCGGGAGGCCCGGACGCGAGCTAATGATTATGCTACATATATGTGTATGAGAAATGTTTTCTTTAAAGTTAAGCATGCATAGTATACACTTTAAGAGGAAATCATATGTACAGGTTATTTCCTTACCTCATGTTATGCTCTATATTTCTCATTATGCTATTTTTCATGTTCGGTATCTGTTACTATATTATTATTCATGCCTTACATACTCAGTACACTGTTCGTACTGACGCCCTTTCTTGTGGACGCTGCGCTCATGACCGCAGGTAGATAGGTAGATGGTTCTGATCCATAGGAGCTTCAACAACGGAATCTCAGGGGCGCTCCACTTACTTCGGAGCTGCAGTTAGTTGGTATTGGTCTCTACGGCCACTTGTATCCTATTTAGAGGCTCGTAGACATGTATGTACTGTTAGACGTTTCATAACCCTAACGGTTCATATTATTGTATAATATATTAGTAGCCCTGTCGACTGGTGATGATGGGCATAATGGTTGATGATTATATAGAGATGCACCGTTATGTTGTGGTATATGTCCTTACAGGTTATGACACCATGAGCTACCTTTGGGGCCCACCCAAAAATGATTATGAGATGTATGCTTAGAGGTACTCGGTAGGTTAGCTCCGGGTGCCCGTCATGACCCTCTAGTTAGGTCGTGACAAAAGGATAAGCGTAGATAATAGGAGGCGCAGGTATGTTAGGGCTAGTCCCTTTCTTTCAAAAGGCATGATTCCTATGCTATGATTCCATATATATTTCCATAACCTTCTTACTTTCAAAAGTTAGAAGTTCATGATTCTTAAAAGCTTCTTATAATACTAAAGATGATATGTTTTCTATGATGAACATGATGATGATGATTTTAATTCTAGAAATTCCAAAGCTTATGATTTTAATGCTATTATAGGATTATTGAGCTTATTTCATGATTTTCTCGATTTTACTCATTGTTGTTGATCTCACCTTATAATAATGTTCCTTCAAGGCGAGATATAGCGATGATGATTGTTCCATAAAATAAATCGGAGGTTACCGACCTTATGTCACTCCAATAGAGTCGTAGCTTTTAGTTGGGCTCTCATGCATGCTTGATGTAAGGTATTAACACCGTGCCTATATGACCGGGCAGCACCACTACGATGGGCGTAGTGGGCGGATTATGGATAATTTTAATAACACCGTGCGTATATGGCCGGGCAGCACGACTACGATGGGCGTAGTGGGCGGCTTATGGATAATAATAATAACACCGTGCCTATATGGCCGGGCAGCACCATTAGTGGGCGGCGTGAGATGTTTATCCCGGACGCGGGCTAATGATTATGCTACATATATGTATATGAGAAATGTTCTCATTAAAGTTAAGCATGCATGGTATTTGCCTTAAGAGGCAATCATATGTATAGGTTATTTCCTTACCTCATGTTATTCTCTATATTTCTCATTATGTTATTTTTCATGTTCGGTATCTCTTACTATATTATTATTCATGCCTTACATACTCAGTACACTGTTCGTACTAACGTCCTTTCTTGTAGACGCTGCGCTCATGCTCGCAGGGAGACAGGTAGATGGTTCTGATCCATAGGAGCTTTAACAGCGAAATCTCAGGGGCTCTCCACTTACTTCGGAGCTGCAGTTTATTGGTATTGGTCTCCACGGCCACTTGTATTCTATGTAGAGGCTCGTAGACATGTATGTACAGTTAGACGTTTCATAACCCTAACGGTTCATATTATCGTATAATATATTGGTATACCAATCGGTACATTGATGATGGGCATAATGGTTGATGATTATATAGAGATGCACCGTTATGTTGTGGTATATGTCCTTACAGGTTATTGTTATATCCCGTATTTTGTACATTGGGACATTTCGAGCTAACTGCGATAAGTTAAGGACAAGACTATTCCGGGATACGAGGTAAAGGCTCTTAACCTCCGATTTTGTTTTAAGGCATAAGTTGCTTATGATTTTATTGGTATGGAATATTAAGGAAAATTTGGGGTTAAAAGTTAATTATGGAATGATTAATATTTCATGAAACAAAAGGGCCCGTGGCCGTGTGATGTAGTATGGGTTCCCGCCATTGGATTGGCTAATTTTAATTGATCCAAGCCATGTGTGGGGACAGACACATGGATGAATTATATATGTGTATATTAGATGACAAGCAAGACTAGTATTCATCTTTTTCAACACTTAGAAACTTGGAGAACCTTGGAAAAAAAAAGAGAAGCTATTCGGCCATGGCATAACCGAATTTGGTCCATGGAAAAATTGATCAAATAATAATTTTCTTCTAGAAATTCAACCAAGTGGAAGGTCCTTGTTAACGTGGAGTAGTTGTTGGAGTCAACAAACCATTCGTTTTTGCAAAGCACCAACCCTAGCCAAGTTGTGGAGTTAAGTGGAAAAGGTAAGGTTTAATCTTTTTTTCATATGTTATGGATGGTTTGTACATGTTGTAGTGTGTGAGCGTTGATGTTGGCTTGAACGTATGTAGTTGAAGGTTTAATCTCGGATTAGTACTTGAACATGTGAGCGTTGATGTTGGCTTGAACGTATGTAGTTGAAGTGAATGTGAATGGAATGTTATCGAACTATGTAGAAAAGAGTTATTAACGTTAGAACGCGTTTTGAATTAATTGTTGATGTTGTTAGTATGGTTGTTGGTATTGTTGTTGATGATTTGGCCGAGTTGAATTCTCGGGGTTGTTGAATTTATAGGGGAAATGCTGCCCAAATTTTTGTAGATAAAGTGCTAGTTTGGGATTGAATTCCTAAGTACCTATAGCTAATGTTTGGTATCTAATGACGTTGTTGTAGATCTTGGGAAGCCCGAGACTTAAGTTCGGATTAGCTTAGGAAGCGGACGTAAAGCTTACCCTTTCTTTCTTTTGGCATGTCTTAGTTGTAAGTAAGCTATGATACGAGCCTCGGGTAACTCTATTCTTAAGATCGAACGTAAAGCTACGATTATTATTCACTTCTTGATGTTAGCATTCTTAATATAGCCGAACTATGGTCTTTATGTCTTTTGTACGATTGGATTTCAAATGTTGTATAAAGAGTTTTGTTCCTAAAGGATTCTATGTCAAAAAAGGCCCCTAACTTTCATAGACGGGCTCAGATCGCTTCGATACGTTCGTGGAAGGTCCTAAAGTGGATAAGGTCCGTAACTTTCATAGACGGGCTCGGATTGGTTTGATAACTTGTCCATTGGTCCCCCGAGACTTTCCTTTGTATAGTTCTAACGACTTTTTGAAAGAACTTGCATGACTATCGTCCTAACCCCCGAGCGTTGATTACTTACTTATCTGTTGAGTCTGTAATGATGAATTTTTATGCATATGGTTACTCACGACTCTGCTCGTGCATATGGTTGTTACATTCGCCGAGTCCGGGCGGTTGTGTCATCGTGCGCACTATCTTTATATTCGAGGAGTATGATGTGTTATGGTTCGGGTCCTCGGCCCCAGAGGGCCGGGTCTGGTATATATATATTCGGTGTTATGATGTGTTATGGCGTTATGATGTGTTATGGAGATATCTTTGGGTTACGGAGATATGAAATCTTACGGAGTATGATGTGTTATGGCGCCAAAGACGGAGATGGCGACCATGTTCCACTGAGCCATTACATGATTTATGTTTCAAAAGTAAATATTTTGGTACGTGCGGATATTGTACTTATTTCTTGTACTTCTTGTTCCCGGGTTTTGATTACTTTTCTTGTATTAACTTTATATACTCAGTCATATTTTTGACCCCCTCTTGGGCCCTTTT
>NC_081342.1:54661265-54667207 GCF_029784015.1 Lycium ferocissimum | reverse complement strand
AAGAAAAAACAAATTTTACCAGGGGATTAAAATTTTAAACATGACTATAAGTAAAAAATCAAAATCATTTGCGTATACCGTTTTGAATTAATTAACCTCGTAAAAGAGAAATTAATCAACTACGCTAACGCACAATTTAATCAAGATTTAAAGGGTAAAAATGGTCAATTCTTTTAATTACTCAAAATACCTTGGACAGTAATATGGAATAAAATAATCTATTAATCTAATTTTTCCTTCATTTAATTAATGAGACAAGCGATTATCAAAAAGTGTTTTCTTGCTCCCCCCCCCCCCTCCCGATTAATTTCAACAATAAAAGAAAAATCTTTATAGATTAATTTCTACAAAAATTAAAATTACCCTGGAGACTTCTTTATCAATTTGAAAAGGTGAGATATTATCCCAAATGATTTCATAAAAATTTACCTAGACCCTTTAGGGTACTCAACTGATTTTATTTCCTGTCTAAGGACTCCGAGCACTTAAAATAAATTATGGGAGGTCACAAATTAGGTGTCAACAATTATGATGTTAGTATTTTGTGTCATCCTGGAAAGGCGAATGTAGTAGCTGATGCTTTTAGCTGCAAATCCATGGGCAGTTTATGTGATATTCAGCCAGAGAAGAGGGAGTTAGCTCGTGAGCTTCAACAACTAGCTAGCCTAGGAGTTCGTTTGATGGACTTAGGCAATACGAGAGTCACTATCCAAGACTCAGCTACCTTATATTTAGTAATTGAGGTAAAAGAGCGCCAGTATGAAGATCCTATGCTAATTCATTATAGAAACACATTCCCTCAGAAGAGAAAGTGTCACAACCCGTCTAGGGGTCATGACGGGTACCCGAAGCTTACTACCGAGCACCACTCATTACGCTAGCCATCATACTCATCCTGGACACATATAATCCCCAAGGCAATACATAAATATACATAAGCCCTCACGGCTGCAAAAATGATATACAAGAATATACACTGAAGCATCCATAAGACAATAACTACCCACGCATCCATATCTACAAGCCTCTACTAGAGTACTGAGACATAAGGACGGGACAGGACCCCGTCATACCCAAATATATACACAAAATAATATGACCATAAGTAGCACCTCCGGGGTAGTGGAGTGCTCCTTTAAATTTGCTGGGTAGCTCCTATAAATCTGATCCGCCTCTCTGCCTACCTGTGGGCATGAACACAACGTCCAAAAAGAAAAGGATGTCAGTACGAAAAATGTACTGAGTATGTAAGGCATGAATAATACTAGCATAATAAAGAAATAATGAAACATGAGGCGAAGCTATAACCTGTACGTCAATTGCCTCTTAGGGCGAATACTATGCCTGCTTAACTTTTAAAGGAAAACACATATTATGCATATTAAATATACCATCATCGTTAACCCGCGACCGGGTAACTATCGCACGCCACCCACTAGTGGTGTTATGTCCGGCCGCATAGGCACGGTGTTATCATAAGCCGCCCGCCTTAGCGGTGTCATGTCTGGCCATCTAGGCATGGTCTAATCATAAGCTGCCCGCCTTAGCAGTGTCATGTCCGGCCATCTAAGCACGGTGTAATCATAAGCCGCCCGCCTTAGCAGTGTCATGCCCGGCCATCTAGGCACGGTGTAATCATAAGCCGCCCACCTTAGCGGTGTCATGCCCGACCATCTAGGCACGGTGTAATCTCATCATTATATACATACCATAAAGCATGCATTAAAATCAATTAAATGCTACAATTCTATCGGGTGATGTAAGGTCGAGAGCCCCCGATTCCGTTATGGAGTAGTCATGATCATTATGTCTCACCTTGAAGGAACTAGCATTATAAGGTGAGTCTAGCAACAATGAATAATATCAAGGAATCATATAAGGATCATTAGCTTCATAAGAACATCATATCATAAACTTTGGAATCTCTAGACTTAGACTCATCATCATCATTGTCATATTTACAACTCATCTCTTATCTTTGTTTCATGAGAAGTTCTTAATACTCGTAGACTCATAGTTTCCGGAATATGAGAAAATCATAGAAAGTTAAAGGAAGTTATATTATAGGAGTCATGCCTTAGAAAAAGAAGGGACTAGCCTCACATACCTTTACGTCTCTCCAACTTTATCAATTAGACGCTTTCCTCTAATGTTCACGGTTCTACATTCAAGAGAATTCATACTAGGATTAGATAATCGGAAACATACTTAAGCTTAAGCTAAAGCTAACGAAAATTGGGCTGCATCTTCTTTGTTTATACAACTTTCTCCATATAATATAACAACTCCCAAACATCAACAACACATCCACTATATCGAAATCAATAATCTTCACCGCTATACATCATTCAATTTTCACAATTCTATTTCAAAGTCATCTATAACCATAACTACAATACAACACCACATTCATCCTCATACAATGCTTCTTTAACATCATTTATATTATTTATAACAAGATCATACTCACAACATGTCAAGAACTACTATTCAAGTCAAGTCATTATTCAAGAATATCACTATTCCCCTATTTGCACTCCATATCCTCCTCTCTTCCATAATCTAAGTCTTTTAACCTCTCAATATTTTTAACAGCATGGAATAAACATAGAACTTACCTTTGATGGTGCAGGAATAAACTTTGGATAAAGATTCTTCACTTGAAGAAACTCCCACTTCAATTTCAAAGGAAATCTTGGCTTCCACAAACCCTAGTGGGCATCCACACCCTTGATTCTACTAATTTATGGTGAGTATTCCTTGATTTCCCTTGGATATATGATGATATGATAAGAGAATTTTTCTAGAACCTTCAACACTTAGAGAGACTCAAATCTGAAAATTTGGAGCTCAACTCATCTATTTATAGCCGGAACTTCTCGAAAAGTTCCAGAGAAGCCGCTCGACGAGCGGGCCGACGGTCACTGCCGATGTGCTTGCTTCTCATAGCACCGAAGTTGCAGAGCTATATTGACGGTGGTTTTATCGACGTCTGGCCGATGTACGACGGTCCACGGTCCGCTGATGTCGTCAACCGGGCTGCAGACAGGAATTCTCGTGAACATAGCGACGATGCACATTGACGGCCCGTTGACATGGTCGACGGTCCGTCGATAATGTCTGCTATTTACAGACTTCCCCGAATCTATTTAGCCTGCGTCGGTTCAATCCACTCAACTTCTAATCCTGTAGTATACCTGGATTACCTACGTTACCTCCATACACTGTAAAAATAGCATCTCACTGGTACAAATCTCCATTTCAAGGCATACTCAACTAGGAAGCCGTAAGTTTTTCTGACCATGAAAACGAGAGGTGTAATAGAAAGTCACCATTTGGAATTTTGGCAGGCGGAGTTCTTAAATATCAAGACAGATTATGTGTTTCCGATGTTGCAGAGTTGCGGCTCCAGATATTAGAAGAAGCACATTATTTCCGTTATTTTGTTCATCCGGGAGCGACGAAGATGTATCATGACATTAAGTCAATTTACTGGTGGGATGGAATGAAGAAAGACATAGCAAAGTTTGTAGCTCAATATCCTAATTTTTAATAGGTAAAGATCGAGCAATAGAAATTTAACCTTGGAAATGGGAAGTATTAATATGGATTTCATCACAAAGTTTACCTCAAGCTCAGCATAAGTATGATCTCATTACCAGTTACCCATTAGGGCTATGACGCGTACCCCGGGCTAACCACCGAGCACCACTCATTCTATTACTCATTCTGCGTTCATTCATATTTCTTATGCTCATAATCATAGAAAAACTGTTTGCATTTGAAACAAATTTACCTTTATATACATAAGCCCTTCGGCTATCAAAATAACATATACACATAGTAAGAAACTGTGAGACCATACTACCCACACATACGTATCTACGAGCCTCTACTAGAGTACTAGACATATCGACAGGACAGGACCCCGTCGTGCCCAAAATATATATATATGCAAATATACCAAAAGAATAATCAATGGCACCTCCGGGAAAATGGAGTGCTCTCAAATCAGCTAATAGCTCCTACGAGTCTGGATCGCCTCCCCGTTCACTCCGTGGGCATGAACACAACACCCAAAGAAAATAGGCCGCACGAACATATTGTACTGAATATGTAAGGCATGAATGAAATGAACATAGTAGGGAAATCATAAGGCATAAGATGAAGACATAACCTGCTTTCACGACCCAACCCCGTAGGCCGCGACTAGTGCCCGAGCTGGACACTCGTATACACCTGATAACTATAATCGTCCACGACTAGCATAATAAAGAACTTATATATAGAAAGGCATGACGTCATCTCAAAACTGCCGCATATATATACATATCACAACAACCTGTCTCCTGAGGAGTTACAATTTTCACCGTATAATGTCACACATGCCTCGGCAAGGCCGTCATAAATATGTGGGAACGTTCAAACATACACGAGCCAACAAGGCTACCATAACACACGGCTTCCAAAAAAAAAATTATATATATATATATATATATATATATATATATATATATACGCAAGCCGACAAGGTCGCCACTACAACGGGAACGCCCCAAAGCATAAGTCATACGTACACAACCGATGTAAAGAACTATATACAACCCACACATATGTCTACACTTAAGAGTAACAACAAGATCATATGACGGGATCGTGGCCCCGCCGTACCCCCTACAGAACACATATATACAACGAAAGGATCTATACCCAAAAGGTTAGGGCCCGGACAATAGAGCACTCCAAGTCGACCTCGAATAGAAATCCTAAGTCAAGCGGATCACCAAAGTAAAAAATCAGATCACAGCATGAAACGCAGCCTTGAAGAGCAGCGGGGCCAAATTTAAATATGTACTCGAGTATATAAAGTACGAAATACAAGAACAAGATTATAACCGAAATAAGAAGTACGTAAAACGAGTACAACAACTGTATACCAAAATGCTTGCTTTTGAAAACACAAATCACGCATGTCAATATCATATATCATATCCCGCCTATTATAGGACCAAGAACATAGTCGCTACCTCGTCTTTGGCGCCATAACACAAGATACCGCATCACGCATAACTCCGTATCACTTCGCATAACTCCGTATCACGGCATAACCTCTATCACAACATAGCACCATAACACTACGCATAAAACCATAACACAACATAACACCATAATATATATATACCGTACCCGGCCGTTCAGGCGAGGGACCTCATGAAAGATGTAATAACAAGATGCACGAGCAGAACAGTAGTGAGTAACCATATGCAACTAAATCATCTTCGAGACTCAATAGATAAGTAGACTAACTAACACTCGAGTATCAAGGCGATAGTCATTAAGTACTCTTGAATATCATTATGAACTATATCAAATAGAGTTTGCGAATCATAGACATGTATCAAGATAATGCGAAAATGACATGAAGTCAAGGACATTAGTCATCGTACGCCTTTAGGAATGTGAGCTTATACATCCGCCTACTATCCAACATATAGAAGACTCGAGAGTGCAGAGGCTCAACTACTTTAAGAGTTCTAACATCAAGAAGTGCATGTTAATCATGAATCACATTTTAACTTATGAATGGAATTACCCCAAAGCTCATATCGTACATCACTTACATCTAAGACATGCCAAAAGAAAGAAGGGATAGTTTTACATACCTTTAGCGTTTACTCGCAACACGACATGTATACGCTGCCCAATAGTGTCTCAACCTATATTAAGACGTCAAGAACTACGATTAAATTACGGAGAGATTCAAAACATATCCTAACGTTAGTAATTCCTTTCGTATAATGGACGACGTTTCGCTTTATATTCAAATCAACTACATACAACCAAGCCAACATCACTAATCATACATTCAAGTATCAACCCGAGACTATTCAAACATGACTAGGACACCCCAAAACCCTACAACACTCCAAAAAGCCCAACCA
>NC_081342.1:54600204-54661165 GCF_029784015.1 Lycium ferocissimum | reverse complement strand
CAACTTTCCCCATATTCCATATCATCTCCCAAACATCCAAAACAACAATCACAATACTATAGGCAACAATTATCATTCATTTACATTATCCACATTTCACAATTTCACTTCAATTCCTCCATAATCATGATCATAGTTCACTATCGCGTTCTTTCACATATAATACTCATTCCATGTTCTAAATGTCATTCATAACCTACTTACAATCACAACATATCCATAATCATGATTCAATCCAAACTACTACTTAACAATGACACTATTCCCACATTTATGACCCATTTTCTATATTCTTCTACAATCCAAGTGTTTCAACTTTTCAACACTTCAAACAACATGAAAATACCATAAAACTCACCTTAGACAATGGAAGAATAATACTTGAGTGGAAATACTCCTCTTGCACCAAAACCCTAGTTCACTTCTCTTGGAATTTCTTAGCTTGGATGAACTTTAATGTGTTTCATACACTTGGTTCACTTGAATTCTTGCTATTGATCTTTGTTTTCCTTTGTTTTCTTGTAAATGAAGTATTTGGAACCTTCTAGAGGTCTTGAGAGAGATGAAGAAGTGTGGGAAATGAAATTAGTGAAGTGGGAATATGTATTTATGTTTGCAACTTAATCAGTCCGTCGGTACTTCCACGGACACTTATATGGTCCGTGGAACATTGCACGGCCCATATAAGTGGTTGTGGTTCACCACTAAGAAGTCATCATCTCTGCTGGGTGTTATACGGACCCTTATACGGACCGTATAATGTTATACGGACCGTATAAGTCGGTCGTATAACTCCTTCTCCCTGAAGTGATCTCCGTCGTTCGTTTGATCTCCAATCCTTATGGAACCTTCTTAACACTTGTTTAACACCTTATTACCAATCTAAGGGAAGTTATAGCTCTTCTCCAAAACATCATTAAACTCTCATTAATTCGATGCTCGTAAATCTTGCCCGACACACAACACATACCTCCCTTTCCTTAACAACTTTCTTCTCCTATCTCGAATGTCTTTGAAATCTCAATTAGGACCATTAAATTATATTTCTTACTTATCACAACATTGTATACGTCGTGCCCTTCGTTAGTCTATTCACTGTACATTAACGGAAATTTTTGGGGTGTAACAGATTCTATATGGGTGATTGTGGATAGACTCACAAAATCAACTCATTTTCTGCCTGTTAGAACTACGTACTCAGCTGAAGATTATGCAAAGCTTTATATCAAAGAGATAATACGACTTCATAGTGTTCCAGTATCCATTATCTGGATAGAGGAGCACAATCTACAACTAATTTCTCGAAGCCTTTTTAAGATGGTTTAGGGACTCAGGTAAGTCTTAGCATAACATTTCATCCCCAGACAGATGGACAAGCCGAGTGCACTATTCGGACTCTCAAAGATATGTTAAGAGCATGTGTGCTAAACTTCGGAGGCAGCTGGGATGATCATTTGCCACTTATTAAATTCGCATGCAACAATAGTTATCATTCTAGTATTCAGATGACCCCCTATGAAGCTTTATATGGGCAAAAGTGTAGATCGCTAATTGGATGGTTCGAAGTAGGAGAGAATAAATTAATAGGACCAAACTTGATCCAGCAAGCAGTGGAGAAAGTTAAGCTCATTCAGGACCGATTATTGACAACCCAGAGTCGACAGAAATCCTATGTGGATAATCGCCGATGAGATTTAGAATTTCAAGTCAATGACTGGTATTCTTGAAGGTGTCACCGATGAAAGACGTTATGAGATTTGGTAAGAAGGGTAAACTTAGCCCTCGATACATTGGACCACACAGGATTGTGTGCAAAGTGGGCTAAGTAGCCTACAAGTTAGATCTACCTCCAGACCTGGAAACAGTTCGCATTTTTTTTTTTTCATATATCGATGCTTCGCAAGTGTTTGGAGATAGGGGTGGGCGTTCGGGCCATTGGATTGGATATGAAATTTTCAGTTTGGATATTCGGTTTTCGGATTGAATAAATTCCAATCCAAATCCAATCCAAATAAGTTCGGATTGGATTGGATATTTTAAGTTCGGTTTGGATATTTCGGATTTTCGAATTTTCGGATTTGACTCTTGAGACTTAAGGCAAACTTATTAAGAACGAAATTCATGTGTTAGTTCCACAGAGGTAAATCTAAATCTTAATTGCTCAGTAAAAAAAAAAAGCCTTCCAGTTCAAATTAGGATTAACAAATCCAAGTCATGTCTAACATAGTAAATCCATACCAAATAAAAGCATTTTGAAAAAGTGAAAATGAACAAAATAAAATTTAAGTAGTCTTCTGGAAAAATAACAAAGAACTCTGTAGTGGGTGACACTAACATGAGACTTTTGAGACTTGAGAAGTAAGAAAACCCCATATTATACTCCCTCTGTTTCAATTTATGTGAACCCATTACTATTTGGGGAGTCTATGAGGTGGTTCTTTGACCACATTTTTCTCAAATTTTTTCAAAATTAGTTGAATTATAAATTATCATGACTTATATTACTTTTTATATAGTTTTCAAATATATAAATTTTGGTTTTACAAACTTGAAATATCCATGTCAAAATTTACGGTCAAAGCTATAAAGTTTGACCCTCGTATTCCGAAAAGATTCACATAAATTGAAACGGAGGGAGTATGATTTAGTAGAGAATTGTATATTGAACTTAATATTTTAATGGGTAGGGCCTTGGGTACTAATCTATTGGACCTTTAGAAACTACATTTATTAGTGCTGGGCACATATGATATAGGTAGGGCTAGATATAAGGTATAAAAATTTTGAATTTTCGGATATCCAAAAATCCGTAGTACTAAATCCATATCCAATCCGAAGTCCATAAATTTTAAAAATAAAATCCGAAGTCCAATCCATAATCCAAATATCCAAACTAAATATTTAAAAAAGTTCAGTTTTCGGTTTAGATTTCGGATTGGCCCAAACTGTGTCCACCCCTAGTTGGAGATCCTTTCAGAGTTGTGCCTGCAGATGGCGTTCAGATTACCAAGCAATTAGCTTATGAAGAAGTTCCCGTTGCTATCCTAAATAGACAAGTTCGAAGATTAAGGACCAAAAATGTGGTTTCAGTCAAAGTTTTAGGGAGAAACAAGAATAGGGAAGAAATGACTTGGAAAGCGGAGGAAGATATGAAGTCCAGGCATCCACATTTGTTTCCACTCCCAGAGAAGGTTCGGACAGAGACATCATTGTCTTCAGGTGCGTAATGCTTTCTTTTTATGATATCTTGGTCGTGTGGGGACATTATTATTGTTATTGATGGTAACTTTGCAAGGCATTGTATATTTTGGGTTCTTTGTGACAGGATGGCAGTGGTATAGTTACAGGGAAAACTCTGGCAAAATTTTTGTAAAGTCCCTAAGAGTTTAACATTCGGGGACGAATGTTCTTGGGGAGGGGGGGGGGGAAGGATGTTATACCCCGTACTTTATACACTGAGTTTCACCGTAAGATAACCGACATGAAGTTAGTAAGTGAGGATGTTTTTCAAGATTACAAAAGTCTCTATTTGATTATTTTAAATATGCGACAGTTTAAGTTGTGTCTTTGCAAGTATTGGAAGATTGGAGGCGAAATAGACCAGAAAAATTTGAGTTATGCAACAGAGTAATTGGACGGTCAAGCCGACGGACCGTCGACCTTCCCGTCAAAAAACCCTGAGAGAATCAGAGTCTCCCGCAAGTTAACGGTGGCGATTCGACTAACTGTCGACATGTCGACGGACCGTCGGCCCGGCTGTCGAACCGCGGGCGGTGGAAATTCTCTCTTTTCTATAAATTAAAAGGGCCATGACCTTGATCATTATTTTCACCCAAAAATCATAAACTTATAGACTTTTCAAGTCCTCTCTACACTCTCCACTCATCCATACACTTCCTAAGCCAAATCAAGTGGAATTTAAGCCTTAAAAACCCTAAGCTAACTAATAGATGATGGCAATCCTTGCTCTTAGTTGAAGTTTATGGTGATTTGGAGTTGGAACAAGTTGGGAAAGTTAAGGTTCTTCAAGATTGAGGTATGTTCTCTCTTTATTTCTTTATATTGAATTGATTTGGAGACTAATGAGTCATAAAAGTGAAGGAAATTGTGGCAGGAAAGGTTATGGGGCATTGTGTTATAATTGTTGGTTGTGACTGAAAATTTGGAAGGAAGTTTTGGATGGTTATAGGTGTAAATTGTATATAACTTCCTAAATACGGAGTTGTTAGTGTTATTGTTGTTGTTTGGGAGTTGTTTTGGTAATTGGTAGAAGTAGACAATATAAGGGAAGTACTGCCCAAATTCTGTTAGTTCCCTAGTTATTCTAGTTGAACTTAAAGAGTGTTTTCAAGACTTAACCTTAGTATGAATCCTCTTGAATGTAGATTTGCGAACTTGGGAGGAGAACGTTGAGTAATTAAGGAGACGTAATGGTATGTTAAGACTAACCCCTTCTTTCTAAAGGCATGATTCCCTTATTGTGAACACATACATGATATCCATAATGTCATATTTCCTAGAAATGTTAGAAACTCGTGATTTTCAAGGTTTTTATGGTATTGTTGATAAAAGCTCCACCTAATGATGATTATGATGATGATTCCATTTCTAAAGATATCAAAGCCTATAGTTCGTAATGTTTTCATGATATTATTGAGCTTGTTCTATGATTATTGATTTTATTCATTGTTGTTGATCTCGCCTTATAGTGATTGTTCATTCAAGGTGAGATATAGCGATGATGATGATTCCATAATGATAATCAGAGGTTACCGACCTTACGTCACTCTGATAGACTTATAGCTTTTATTGGGCTCTCATGCATGCTATATATATATATATATGTATGTATGTATTTTCCCACACTGTCTTTGTGCTATAGTCGGCCGGGCAGGTACGTAAATATGCACACCACTACAGTTGGCAGATTATGATGATACCCCGGACGCGGGATGACATGATACATGGATCGGGCTGCACGTTTCGCAGCAATATATATATATATGCATGTATGTATGTATGAACAATGTTTTTCTAAAAGCTAAGCATGCATGACATCCGCCTTAAGAGGCACCCAGATGTACAGGTTATCTTTCTTATCTCATGTTACTTTCCATATCTCTATTATGTTGTTATTTATGCCTTAAATATGCACGTTACTCGACGTCCTTTTGTTTATGGACGTCGGCGTTCATAAACGAGGTGGGGACGAGGGAGATGGACCGGACCTTAGCTCGGTTTACCGTATGCATAGAGCACTCCCGTCCCCCGAAGCTACGCTTATCCGGTATTATTCTTTTGTATACATATGGGCATGGCGGGGTCCTGTCCCATCCTTATCATGTTTTATACTCTTTGTAGAGGCTCGTAGACAGACGTATATAGTTAGACACTCAGTAACCTCATCGGTTCACACTTTGTTTATCATTTTGGAAGCCTCGCCGGCTTGTACATATGTCGTGGTCGGTGATAATTATATAGAGGTGTTTTATCTTGAACTTATGCTCTTATAGATTACGATAATTATGAGTTAGCTATGCGGTCCACCTAGGTATGAATATGAGACATATGTTAAGAGGTGCTCGGTCGATTAGCTCCGGGTGCCAGTCATGACCCTCCGGTTGGGTCGTGACATCCAGTTTGATTAAAACTCAAGAGAAGGCTACTGCATATATTGTGCACCTACAAGCTGAGAATGCCTTGCTCAAAGCTCAGCTAGTAAAGCAAGCAGGAGAACCCAGCCCAAACAACGAGCTGATAGAAACACTGTAGGCTGAGAATGAAAGCCTAAAGAAACAGAATGAGGAGCTACGAGATAAAATAGTCTAAGATCAAAGGGCTGCAAATGACCGATTTGATCTAATTCTCCAAGCTTTCAAGAAAAATTGATACATTCAACTCTGCCTGTTCATGCTCCTTTAGATCATCCTCTTTCTCTCCATGCTTTCCCTAATTACTCTCTTCCAAATGACATTATTACTCTTTGCATTTTGTTAATCCTGTTATGATGATAAGACTACTTAATCTTTTTTCTCTATGATGATCAGTTTGATCTTGGCATTTCACTCAAATTATGCAATGCTTGTTTGCTGGTTTTGAGTATGCTTATAATGTGTTGGTTGTCCGGCTCTGCTACACTTTCTTTCTTCGTCCCGCATCGTGTTTTCTCTTTTGTGATGCCAAAAAAGTGAATTTAGTTACACTATGAAATGAAATTATGCGCAAAGATTCAGGGTGCAACGATTCAGGGGGAACAACTGGAAGCTTGATGTGTGCTTCTGCTGCTTAGGTAACCTGGTCTTCCAGTTTGCAAAACAATTGTTTGGAGCTAATATGTTGTGAGTACCTTAAAATGAATAGTCAGCTTCGCAGAGGGAAAAAGTGGGATCGTAGGGAGAAAAAGTGGGATCTGGTTCTCAAGGGGGAACTTTCGCACTAAGTTTATCATTATCAAAAAGGGGGAAATTGATAGTTATGTTGTAACTTATTTTGTTTTGATGATTTGACAAAAATGTATAAAGAACCAGATGCACTAACAAGGAAGTTGAGGGGATATTGTTGCTTCATTATTTCAGACTCCGGGAGAGAATCAAGTGAGAGATCAGGTAAGGGGTCAGGTCCTTGTTCATATGAAGGTCAACATTACAGCTGTAAAGTTGTTGACACACACCCCGATACAACAGAGCAACAGTGGAGTTGATGTGTCCTGATGCGTCCTATCACTCTCATCTTAACTCTCCTCTTATATAAGTAACATATTCCAAGAAGAAGAATTACTCTTGCACAAAAAATGTAGATCTCAAGTGCAAGTCTCCACTCTCCAAAGGGTGTACAAGAACAAGGCGTTAGCAGATCCAAGGACATATTCTCTATAACTGAAGATGTGTTGAGTTCTGGGATTGTTAGGTCTTGTGTTATTATATGCTATAAACTGTAAACCTACCCTTCTCTTAAAGGAAATTGTGTTGTAGGTATTTCAAATTCTTAGTAGTTGTTAGGCAGTCTACCTTTCAATCTATTAAGTAGTACCCTTGGCTAGTTTAGTCTAAGGTGTATTAGTTGGGTGTGGCTAGAGGTAGTCAACCCTAGTTTCCTTGGCTAGAGTTGGTCAAGTGGAGGTGTTTGCAATCGATGTATTGCAAAGGTTGAGGCACTATGGGAGTTAGCACCTAGGTTACGCCGTTATTGTAAGGGTGAGGGATTGTGGGAGTTAGTTCCTAGCTTACGATAGAGTTGTAACCTGAAGTTGCTCGGTGTAGTGGAGTTGAAATCCTACTGGTGTAGGTCGTGATCTTTAATCCCTTGAGCAAGGAGTTTTCCACGATAAAATCTTGTATTCTTTACTTATTGCACTACATAAGGGAACTGGTACACAATCAGATCCCTCACATACTGTTTGGTGAACACACAGCCTACATCATAAAGGCTATACTCAACAAATGGGAATTGACTACATAGAGACATTTTCTCCAGTTGTCAAAATGACCCTTTGTGAGGCCTCTCATTACTACAGTTGTTAAGAAAGGATGGAATATCTACCAGTTGTATGTTAATAATGCCTTCCTTCACGGAGATTTACATGAGGAAGTGTATATGGAAGTCCCACATGGCTTAAAGCAGGATAGCAGGATATGGTATGCCAAATTAACTTGGTATGCAAGTTAAACAATTCCTTGTATGGCTTAAAACAGGCTAGTAGGCAATGGTATGACAAATTAACAAAAGCACTCTGCTCAAAAGGTTGTACTCATTCCCTCAATGAATTGTTCCACAAGAAATATGGTTCTTCGACCATCTTTGTAGCTGTGTATGTTGATGATGTCCTCATTACTGGGACTGATTTGCATGAAATTGAGACTTTAAAGACCTTCTTACATGACAGTTTCAAAATTAAAGACCTAGGAATTTTACATTACTTTCTTAGATTGGAAATTCTGTACAAATATGATCGTGCTATCATTTCACAGAGGAAGTTTGTGAATGATTTGTTGAAAAAGTATGATTGTTTAAATTATAGCAGTTTTTCTTCCCCTTTGGATCCAAATGTGAAACTCAAGGCCAAGAAGGGGACTATATTAACTGATCCCACTTACTACAGAAAGCTCATTAGTAAGTTGAACTTTTTAACCAATACCAGGTTAGATACAGCTTATGTTGTTCGACAGGCTTGATTTATGCAAGAGCTTTGGAGTCCTTAAATACAACTGACATTTCAACTTGTTGAGATACCTTAAAGAGAGATCCGACTCTTGGTATGCATTATGAAGGCACTAATCCAAACTATTGTGATTCGATTGGGCCTCTTTTATTCGAGGAGATACGATGGAGGTGGATATCTTCCTAATGGGGAGCAATCCTATAAAATTTGGAAGCCAAAGAAGCAAAGAGATTGTTTCCTTGTCCTCGTAGGCAGAATATAGATCTTTGAGGAAGGTTGTTGGTGAACAGTTTAGATGGCAGGTTACTTCAGAATTAGTAGCCTGCATTTTCTTGATTTCTGGAGTCCATTGTGATAGCAGTCTGACCTAACACGTTGCTAGAAATCATGTCTTTCACAAAGGACTAAACACGTAGGGTGGATTGTCTCCATTTTGAGAGACAAGCTACGAAGAGGGGATGATTTCTTTGCGCCACGTTAGCACCAACAATCCATTGCTTGAATGTGCTTACTAAGGCCCTTACAAGAGTTAAACATGCAACAATTATGGGCAAGTTGTCAGTTGTGCCTAAAGCGAACTTAGGAGGGGTATTAAGATTTATAGTGTTTATTCTTATTTGTCTTTTGTAAACTTCGGTGTAGTATTTTTGATTAGTTAGTTGGTTAAGTCGATAGTTTGTTATTTAGACGGTACATTTGCCCATTTATCAAAAGATAGTCGGTTAGTGCTTAAGCTAGTTAGATATTTTCATTCACGATGTATGTAAACACGGATCCCATGCTACTAATGATAGCTTGGAGGCATTTCTCCAATTCACAAATATCTCTTGCTCGATTTCTGTCTCAGACTCTGTGGTGAAATAACCATTAAAGCTCATACTCGTTTTCATCTATTCCGCTTAGTTTTGATATATAGTATGTGTTGAATTGCCTTGTTTTCTTCGTTTGTTTACTTTTTTATATTTTGACCACTCTTTTAGAAACAAGGGGTTTTCCCAATGCCATTCACTGGAAAATTTGTGCTATAAAAACTTGACTTTGCCACCTTATCTCCATTGAACCAGTTCACTGGGAAAACGCATGGTAGGAAATAGGTTCCCATTGAAACGCTGGGAAAGTTCTTAATTTTTTAGTGTGAAAACAATACTATTTAAGTTTTTTTTGTGAAACATTTAGTGGAAAATAGCCACTGGACATCTTTTAGAGGGAAGTTCAGTGGAAAAATAGAGATTTTTTAGCAGCGAACATCCCTTTGTAAAAATCCTAATTCTTCTGTGGTTATAAAGTTATACTCTATTTCCAGCCCTAATTGGTGAGTGATAGCATGAACTCGGTATTAAACGCAAGCTGACCGAGATACGAAAACGATACACAAAAATCAATTTATTATAATAGTTGATTTGCTTGTTAGGCAAGATATCAGCATTTCGCACCAATCTACGTTGATTTAGTTAGCCCGCCAAATAGTGTCTTGCACGTTTCAAGATTGCCTGAAATCTTGGAGTATCATAAATAAGCTACAAATAATTAATGCTTGTTTCCTTTTTTCTTGTTTGACCCACTTCTCCCCACCCTTTTCGCTTTGCTTCGACTACACTAAATCTAATAAAATAATACTAAATTTTCTCACCACACACTTGGTCCAAAGGCTACCATCCACTTGTTCCAAACAACTATATATAAAGAACTTCTTGAACTTCATGATATGCCATTAAATCACATATAATCTCTCTTTTAACAAAACCCTTTGAGGTATCATCAAAAGAATAAAGCTTTTTTTATTTTTAAATCTTTCATTATGGGAAAGAAATTAGGTTACAATATCCACAATTGGGTTGAGGTAGCTCCTTCCCCTTATATCTCTTGCCAAAAAACTTCTAATGCTCCCAAGTTGGAAACCATTCTTGAAGAAGGATCTGAAAATTTGAATTTCGTGAACATTAAGCTAATTTATGTTCTTCCTGTCCTCCTCTCTTTTGCCTCTTATGTATTGATCAACAAATATGTCTTTTTCTGATGTCAAACAATCAAAAAAGGAGTTCAAATTCCAATGGGAACAATAGAACACTCTTGGTGATTTGATTTCTTCTCATATATTTGTCTAACTATTGGTGGACAAGAAACGTTACACAATACCTGTGTTGGTTGGAGCTAATAGATAAGTACTCGAAGAAATAGTTAAGGTGCACGTAAACTATCCCGCAAACCCTGCACATGATGAATTCTTAGACGGCAAATTTTGGAGAGAATAAAGGGGGTTTTTTGATGAGAAGATAAGAGGTGTAATATTTGCAAAAAAAAGGGTGTACTCTTATTATCATCTTCCTGCATTTTCCACAAGAGGGCGAAAAAAAAAGAGGGTTGAGTGTGTTATTAATCAAGAGTGAAAAGAATGGAAGATGTTTAATTATGAGTTTTAGGCTAGGTTTTTTTTCTTCTATATTCTGGTGGCAAGGATAGGTCTGTATCAACTTTGTTATCATTATGGTTTCTTATGTATCAATGGTCAACTTAATAGACCTATCGTGCCCCCTTTTATGTGTCCCACGTTTGTGGATGTCCGTTACCTTTTTTGGGACCGACTAATTAGAATTTGCGTCCCATAAGGGGCAAGGGGAAGTGCTTCCTAAAAAAATTATTTTCATCCTATACAACTCGAACTAAAAACCTCTTGTTATAATTAATAGCAGAGGGATCCTATCAATACTATCATAAACCTTGGTGATTATTGTGTCATTATTTACGTTATTTGTTCGTTGCTCTTTTCTTTTATATATCATGTGGTGGACTAGTAGTCCTTTAACTATAAAAAGATGGTACACATGTAATCACAAGTAATAGTTTATGCTGGGGGTCAAAAAAATATGAAAAATCGACCGAACCGATCGAACCTAACCATACCAAACCGATTTATAGTATTTTTTTAATAAAATCGCGGATTTTTATTTAAGCTTATAACCGTCCCGAACAATTAGGGTGGTCTTTTTAATTTATACAAAAAATCAAAAAATTTCCAAACCAAACCGAATAGCCTTACATGTATGAAATATATTTTATATATTACAAATATGTTAAATTGAATATATAAAATATATTTTATAAGTTCTGTTTCAACTATAAAAAAGAATTTTGGCTACTAAATTTTGGGCCTTTAGTTGATTGGATTTAGTTTCAAAAGGATACCTCATATACATAGTCATACGGTCATAGATTTAAATGATTTAAGTAGGCATTTTTGGTTATAGTTAGCACTAACAAAAGTTTACCTCCATCTTAATCTCCTCTACTATGTTGCTTGATGTATATGTATCAAACTCAAGCTGTGATTTCTATGGCTTATAAGCTAATGTTTGTTTTGGCTCAATTCAACATTGTTATCTTTGGCAAGTTATTCTTCTACCTGGTCAATCAGTGAGGATGCACGTCGTGATGATGCCATCGTTGTTGTCTTGCTACTTGATATAACACATTTCAGTTTAATTACTTTGTGTAGTTTTTTTAATAGCTTTTACATTAAATATTTCATAAGAAACAAATAGAAGCTTTATTTGATGGTGTACTACAAATAGGTTTGTGGAGGTTGGGTTTGTGGAGGTCTGTGTCGTTACATTTTAATTGTGTTATATTCTTAGGTGACACTTTAAAACTAAAATAACCGAAAATTAACCGAACCGAACCGATACCGAAGAAAAACCGAGATGATGGGACGGTCTCGAAAAGTCTAATTTTGGTTATACAAAATAAAATAACCGAAGAATTAAAATGGTATAATTTTTTTAAAATATCCGATCGAACTGTCCCATTGACACCCCTAATTTATACTTTAACTCTAACAAATGGCAATATTATAAGAACCGACCCAACCCATAAGTCATAACTTCCCCATTACGGTATCTACACGTCTGACAAGCTCTAAATGGTCCTTTTATATGAACAATGCTCCCTGCCAGATCCCACCCTTATCAATCACTTTAATTAAAAAAAAAAATTGGTTCAAAATATTTGTCACTTTAGAAAATAAAAAAAATATTAATGTGTTGTAAAGGATGAAAGCAATAGAAATAGAGAGACATGGGATGAAAACTTTCTTATTCATCCAAGTGTGTACAAGTGTGTAAGTACATCATCTTTATACCTTTATTTATACTAATACATTGAGGGTAGTCAAAAGGTGTCCATAAACATGGCAATAACTATGAAGGTTATGGGGGGCAGATCATGGAAGTATGGGAATAAATATTTACATAATGAGGATAGGATGTGAGAGATTTAATAGCTACATCATGAAGAAGAGTAGCGGAAGTTAATTCTTTAACAGTTGGATATCCACCATAATATTCTAATATTTCATTACACTCCCCCTTGGGAGTAAATACTCGAAACACCCTTCAACATTTGACCAAAATCCCAACTACACACCTAACCTTTGCGTTGGTCCTATTACCCCCCTGAACAATTCTTTTTCAGTATTAAAATGCCCTTTTTTTCCTGATGTGGACAAGAGCGTGACTACACCGCTCAGTGGCGTGTTATAGCCTTTAAAAAAGCACGACGTGTTTTAAAATGCTTTGGTACATACATAGATAAATTTAAATTTCCTACCATTTTTAGGCTACTTCATCTTCTTCTTCATCCTATTTAATACCTATCTCCATTTTTTTTTGTCAAAATAATACCTATTATAAATTCATAAAACATAAAAAATAATACCCATCCCCCGAAAAAGTACTATATAGCAAATTAATACCACTAAAAGAAAAGATCATCTAAGATCTCATAAAATAAACAAAAAATCAATTTCAAGACCCAAATTCCTTACAAATCTTAGCAGTTATTCTTATAATCACTGTTTTCCCAAATCAAATTCAAAAAAAAAAAAAAACTGAAGAAAAAAAAAACGAAAAATCTGGAAAAAAAAATACAAGGTTGAAAATCTAATCTTGTTAAAGAAAATCTGATTGGAAGTTGCTTGTTTGGAGTTGTTGCTTGTTGCTTGGTTGGAGTTGTTTAAGCAGTAATTCTTTGAGTTGATTTGGGGAGAAAATTAAACTCCATTGCTAGGAATTTGGAGAAAGCTATGAAAACCAAATGGGTTTCTTTAAATTCTTGATTGTTTGATCAAATTAATGGATGAACTTTGTTCTACTTGGTGTTAGGAAGCTTCCTTTCACATTTGGGTTTGTTTGGATCAGATTTGAGGAAGTTAGTGTGATTTTTTTTTCAACTCCTAATGAAGATGATGATGATGATGATGATGAAGGAGAATTGGGTATGGGTTTTCAGATCCTCATACTGAAAATGGAGTATGGAAAATTGAGAGTTTTTTTTTTTTTTTTTTTGAAGAAGAAGAAGAAGAAGAAGAGTAGATGGATGGAGGAAGGGGGGAAATTAATAAAAAAAAATGGGCGGAAATTAAAGATGTGGCACGTGGGCCAGGCGCGCTTGGACAAGCGCCTGTTAATAATTGGGGGTTGTCATATTGAGTACAACACATCGACAAAAAGGGGCATTTTAATACTGAAAAAAATTGTCCAGAGGGGTAATAGGACCAACGCAAAGGTTAGGTGTGTAGTTGGGATTTTGGTCAAACGTTGAGGGGTATTTTGAGTATTTACTCCCCCCTTGGATGTCCATATAGATAATGTGCCTAGTTAAAACCTTACTAGGAAAAACCCCGTGGGAAAAAATTCTAGTGAAGAAAAAAGAGTACACATATCTAGTGATACGCATTACCAGCTGCCTCATTAAAAACCTTGCCAGTAAAACCCAGTGGGACAAAACCTTGGCTAAGGGAAAAAGTGTACACCGCGTATTATACTCCTCCTAATTAAAATATCACTTGATTCTTAGAGACGACACATCCAAATCTTGTATATCAGCTTCTCAAATGTTGAGGTTGGTAATGCTTTAGTGAACATATCCGTCAAATCATCAATCGAGTGTATTTATTGAATATCTATTTCACCGTTCTGTTGAAGATCATGTTTGGAAAAAAAAACTTTGGCGAATGTGTTATGTTCTGTCTCCTTTGCTATCTCCTTCTTTCAATTGAGCTATGCAAGCTTCATACGATATTGTTGAAATCTTCATCTCCACATAAACATCATACTATTGCAAAATGTGTTGAATTATTGATCTTAGGCAGACACGTTACTGATTTGCTTTGTAAGTAGCTATCACTTTGGCAGGACTTGAATAAGCATCAATAATTGACTGCCACATAGAACGTCATAATGTGAAAATACCCTTACATGTAAATCAGTAACTCGCTTGAAGAACAAACTTCATATAATAATAAAAATAATGCCCTGTATTTTACATAACCAACAAAACCTTGATAATATTTAGTAGGATAAACAAATCCATATCAATAATTTCTTTTGTAGAATATGAGATCATGTTTCAATATACCCATCATTTTCATGAGGTCTAAATTATATTTATTATATCTAGCGACATCACAACCATCAGGGTACTCAATGGAATCGCACCCATATAAAGATTTGTTGAAGCTTTATTTTCGTAAACCTTAAATGCTTCAAACCAATAAATTCCTACGAATTTTCTTCCGTTCTCTATATGGCCATATTGACAACAATTAATTATACGCATTCGAAATTTTCATGTATTGCCAGACTGATAAGAAACCCCATTGCATCAACCACAAAATAGTACATACATCTCTATACAATAATGTCAGGACTTTTGCGAAAAACCTTTTATGCCACAAGGTACAAGCTGTACTTTATATTTATGATTTTTATTTCTCATTTTACTTTTCGCACAAGAACCCATTTGTACCCCACCGACATTATACTTTGAGGTCCTTGGACTATAGGTCCAAAACATCACTGTTTCAAGTGAAACAAAATATACTTGAATTGCGTATTTTATTTGACCAACCTGTCCACATTCTTTGACAAATTTGAATTTAAGATCCTCATCACCATTGAGGATTATATCCTGAAGTCTCTTTATTTTTCATCATTTTCAGGTACCTGAACCTTTATCAAGGTTTTATGAAGTATTATATCCTGATGCTCTTTTAAAGCGCTTGCCTCATTATTATGACCATCCTGATCATTTGCTCCTCTCCTTCTTCAAGGAGTTTAATGTTTGGAACCGATTAGTCTATCATCGTAGACTCCGTCCTTCAAGGACCTAAATTCTAACTGGAGCATTTGCAGCTGAAACATTCAATTTTGGATCAGCAAATGCGTCTGGAAGTTAGCCTGAATTATCTTTTCAACGAGGATCATACCAGTGATAATTCATTACATATACCTTATTTTCTAGGCGCTTATCATCCCTCCCCCTAATGTTAGGAAACCTAACATTTACCTCCGAACCTTATTTGGGGCCCCATCTTTATGTGTTGTGGTGGAGCAATTAAACCATATACCATACATAAATTTTTAAATGGGAATTATTTGGTCCCTGACCTTGAACCAACCTTGAGGGGAGGATCATAACTCATTGGATTGATGCATAAATGCGCTGCTACATAGTAAATACCATATCTCATACCAAATTTCTTTTGGGAGTTTTGTTCTCTTAACCAATTGTTTAGACTATAATTGGAGGCATGCAATTTCTGCTAAACCAACTTGGATATAAACCAGCATATCAATATACTTTTGATAGTTTGGAACTGTGCTCTTAATTTAATAATTTGAGCAAACAACCTTGCAAAAATGCAATTGCAAGTTGATATCAATGCACATGTGACCATAACATATAGATGCATCTATTAAAATCATATAATAGTAAACCGGTCCACATGGGTGGTAGGCTCATATATATATATATATATATATATATATATATATATATATATATATATATATATATATATATATATATATATATATATATATATATATATATATCACCTTTTGTACGTTCTAAAAATCAGGGAATACAATCTCAACCTTAGCTGGTACAATAGTCAATTTATCACCATGAGAACAAGCAGCTCAAGAGAATTCGTGAAGAACTTTCTATTTCATCAATATATAACCACATGAATTCTCAATTATTTTGCATTGCATTTGAACCGGGATGGTCAACCGGTCCTGCCAACTTCCATAGCATGTGATTCCATCATGCTTGTATTTATGTGGTACAAATTCGGAGAAAAAGGGGCAACATTTCACATATATTTTGTTTACCTGCTATAGTTGTAGTAATATGAAGATATTAAACCTTCCCATGATTTATAGTCTCAATATAATTCATATTTGGCCAAGGCCTTTGAAACTTAAAAAGTTTCTTTTGGGACTTACTACAACACCAAATATTATGCTCAATTTTATTCCTCCGGGTAGTAACAAATTAGTTTTTCCAGAGCTCTCAATTAATTACGTAGTACCGCATATTTCATAATACCATCCATATGGTGAACATCTCCTTTTAGGGAGTAATTGTCATTATGATCATGGCCAAAACCTTTTTAAGCAAGACTTATTTCTTGCTTTTTACCCTTTGATAATCCATGATAAGACATACCACAATATTTGTGACATACTAAAAATTCGTGACTAATGACCGTTTTGCCAAAATAGAATTTCTTTGTTTCTCTCCAACCTCCCGTAGCGGTGAGTTGTGGTATTTATTCATTCATACATGAGCACGTCCTTATCCATAATCTTACACATTTCACTTTAAAAAATGGACGAGCATTCACGATGCTTGTCACAAGTCACATTCTCTTCAAGGAATGAACTATAATCATATATACGTGCTTCATAAATTTTCATTATATGCCCATTGTCTTTATCATATTCATAGACCCACCTCGACATCACTTTGAAATTATATTCCTTTTTTTTTTATGGGGGATTTATAAAATTTTATCAAATTAGGTCGCACGTCAACCGCGTACCAAATTATCTTTCATACCATATTGATTATAAAAAATTGCCTTCGCCTTTGAAGGACCATATTAAGAACGCATAATGTTGTTCCTTTTATACTTACCACAATGATGACTTATTATCATTTTGTCCCTTATCATTTTGTCCCTTGTTTCATACAACCATAGTAATTAGTTTGTCATCATTCAGACTTATCATATACTGCTACCACATTCACTTAATAGATCGAATGGAGCAAGTTCAGTGGGACGGACTTCACGATTTTTAATCAAAAGCACATTATTTTGCTTTAGTCATCATTATATCATCAATATATAGTAGTGCATTAGGACTTAAACCCAACTCCTTACCCAGAAGGCGTGATAGGCCATAAAGTCATGGGACTGGAACCCAACATCTTATCATCACGGTGCACCGCGACTTTAACTCGATGTCTTACCCTTAAGGTACGTTGGGACTTGAACCCACCGTCTTACCCCAACCAATGACATAATAGGCCAAAGTGCAACGGAATGCACCCTTAAACCTTTAAAAATATTACCACTTTGTGATTAGATGTATAAGTGAATTATGTTTCAACAACACATATGAAATATAATCATTCCAGTAGAACATTTTTTCATAAACTCTATCAAATTAATGTGTCTTAATCTCTCTTGAATCCTTTTTATAATATTGCTACTCTTTAAAAAGACAAGAAAATAAATTTCCGACAAAAAGTGTTGTAAGAATTTGCTTGCAATTATTAAAAGAATGTAAGAATACTGTTTGCGGTTATTAAAAGAAACCTACAATCTTAGTTGTTGAAAATAACATGTATTTACCAAATGAATCAACATTGTCATCCAATTTTTTTTCTAGCAGTGAATAAAAATAAAAATGGTGTGGAATACCTGTTCAACTTCTTGCGGACAGTTGCGAACACATACCGTAATCCCGCAAGTAAGGCTTTCCGGGTGGCAATACGGATGGAGAACTTTGTAGCGGTAGATCTGTTATTGTGTCCTTTCTTTTCTTTTCTTGCCAGCAATTATGCTTCCGACAAATTTTTATGGCTTAAGAAATGCATTAGTCATAGCAATTTAAATTAAGATGAATATATACTCTATAAGTTCAGGTGGATCATAAAATTAATGCCACAATAATAAAATCCATGTACTAGTAACCAGATCTGGTAGCAAATTAAACTGGAAAAATAGTTAAGCTAAAAAAAATTTGGTTAATATGAATACTTTTGCTGCACTACTGTCAATAAAATGCAAGTCCAATAACAAACTTTTATCTCCTTTAATTTCGAATTCTCCATCGAAATTTGCACATTGCAAACTACCACGGTTAAAAAGAATACTCCTGCTTTTCAATCTAAATAAAAATCGCTAGCTACAATAAAGCAGTAAATTTATACCTTCTGTTAACCGTAATAGTTAGTTTTAGTTTTACTGTGAAGTCAATAAACTTAATACGTACTAGGGTCATGTCGAGACACTATTGATTTGAACAAGGTATATAGATAGTAGAATATGATGCCACATGCAGTCGATTTTGGGTGACATCCTGTCGCGGCTTTCTGATTTGCTAGAAAGAAAAATTCAACGCTTCGATAGAGAAAGTTAGACAGTCAAACCTTAAGGATAAAGTAGTTATATTTCCCACCTGTCCTTAACATTAAAACCATTGTTTGTGAAATAAGGAACTAATACAGATAATCAACATAAAGTTGTAGGCAGTCTGTGACGATTCGCTATACGATTTTAATTAATAAAAGATTTGCTCTAATCAAAGAAAACTGACACGACGACGATCTATTTCGTTTTAGCTAGAGAAAGCCATGAAATATCATGTACCAGTAGTGTAAAGGATTTTACCTTTTCTATGCTTAGACGCTAACATACAAGTAAAATCATAATGTGATGGTCATGAAGGACAAATGCAATTTATCAATGGTATTGCTGACATAATTATAGCAGGCTTAATTAAAAGCTCAGTTTTGAATTATGCTAATACTGCATACTGACAAAACAAACACCTCCCGTACATATCACCAACCAATTCATTTTTCTTTTTTGACAAGAAATGAGTGTGGTATTACGTACATACCTGAATCAGATCGACAAAATTAACCCAACTCCTTTATAGGAAGCAACATAGATCCGATTGAAAGCAGATAATCTCAATTGGTTAGAGACTCGTCTTTGATATCGTGTTGTAAAGGATGAAAGCAATAGAAATAGAGAGACAGGAGATGAGAACTTTCTTGTTCATCCAAGTGTGTTCAAGTGTGTAAGTACATCATCTATCATACCCTTATTTATACTACTACATTGAGGGTAGTCAAAAGGTGGCCATAAACATGCATGGCAATAACTATGAAGGTTATGGGGGGCAGATCATGGAAGTATGGGAATAAATATTTACATAATGAGGATAGGAGGTGGGAGATTTAATAGCTACATCATGGAGAAGAGTAGTGGGAGTTAATTCTTTAAGAGTTGGACATCCACCATAATATTCTAATATTTCATTACATAATGTATCTTTTTCTAGTTCAACCATTACTATTCTAAGAAGGCATATAGAGATAAAGAGTTCTTTCAAATGGTCCGTTAAGTATAAGAGTAAGTAAATTTTATTCCCTATTATATTATCTTGAGCATATATGATTTTTTAACTTTATCAAATCTGAGCACTTTTCGTCCAAGTGACAGAACATAGAAAATGCTTATTGAAAGTACAAAAATGCACAGGTTTTTTTACGTGAGTAAAACAATCCCTATAGAGATATTTTTCTGAGAGTTACATTTTCCTCCAATTTCAGCATTAATAACAAGTCACAATAAAGTACTAGAAAAGATAAACAAGAGAATCACCATATTAGAAGAAAAGAAGTCTATCAATAACCAAAATAATCCATCATAGGAGAAAATGAAATTGGGCAAGACGACCTCATTAAGAACATTATTTAGCTTGGCACATGGAAGACGTGTGACATTTATGTTAGTTGCAACTGATACATTTGATTGTTTCTTCTGTTAGACTAAACGTGCTAATTTTCAAACTTAAAGAGGATCATATGTACTGAGGGCAATATAATAAGTACTATGATAGATTTAATCCTAATCTCAACAGACGTTTAGGTTAAAAAATCAAAGAGATATAAGGATAATTCAGTCAAACACCCCTTGTGATATTTCATGAGTGAGTCAAAACCTTAAACAAAAATAAAAAGGAATCGGAGTAATTGAGATGCTTAAAGACAACCGTGTTGTGTGCTAGCGTAGAAAGATACGATGATGGGAGTTTTATATATGTCGAAAGCAAAGAAAGCAAGGGGAGAGCTCATGCCCGGGTAAATTTGTGGGTCTTTAGATCGAGTGAAATCTTTATTCCTTTAGTGGTTTCAAAAGAAGGGGAACCTACCTTCTAAGTCCTATCTATCTATCTATCTATATCTATATCTATATCTATACTATTTTAAAAGCATGAATATAAATGTTGGTTGACCAAAATATCATTCAAATATTGAACGACTTTTATATTCTTAATGAGCTCTACTCCTTTTTCTTTTTTAACATACTTTAAACCTAAGAACCCTAAAGAAAACGTTAGGAGTATTTCTTTGGGACCTGCTTAATCCTATTACAACTAGAAACTTAACTCGCTAATTGACCCATATATTCTTTTATTGTTCTTCATTTAACCTTTGTCATTTGTTTGTGTCTTGACCACTTTTTATAATTGAGTTTTCACATTTGTCAAGGTTTAAAATTTTGTAATAACAATAAGGGAACTTTATGAAATTTGAGGACAGTTTATGAGAAGAATTAAGGGATCTTTTTCTCAAGACTATAGCAATTGAATAAAAATAAAATTTATATTGATAAATATTTAATAAAATAATGGATAGAAGTCAGAGAATCAGCTTGAAGTAAAATTTATATTGATAAATATTTAATAAAATAATGGATAGAATTCAGAGAATCAGCTTGAAGTATATATAATTGTTTGCTAGAAAGACTAGATTACAAAGTCGGCAGGAATGTGTCGTTAAGAAAATTGACACGATGTCCAAAAATAATTATTAATAATTAATTTGATCAAGTTTAGAAGCCAATTTTTTCTTTTAACTGCTTATTTTAGAGAATTAAGGTATTTGACCAAACTTTTAAAAAATAAAAGATGTTTTTAGGAGTAGCAAAGCTTTAAAAAAATAGCTTTCTCCAAAAGCATTTTTGGAGTCTGGGTCAAGCATAAATCGTAGCTCTAATATTGATAAAAGCATTTTTTTAAATTGATTAGCCAAACACAAACTGCTACTTTTTAAAAGTACTTTTTCAAAAAATACAAATGACAAAAATATTTATTTAAAATAAGCATATTTTAAAAGTTTAATCAAACATGATGCAAATAATATATATCTATTAGAACCATTATTTTAAATTGAGAGTACGTAAGATGTGTACCAAGATTTAACTATACCATCGGGCATGAAATTTGAATCTCCCATTCGTGAGATAATGGGTATCATACTAAATAAGATGGATACTTTATAAATTGACATCATTTTCTTTATAATGATGATGCTACTAAATGGTGAACTATTTTCATTCGTGTAACACATGTTAATATTAAAATTACCTTAAACAAACAGTTCGAATTTCCTTTTTTTAGGAGCAATGTTAAGACAAATTAGATAATAAGGAAGACATCAATAAAAAGAGAAACTTAGGCAGCGAATTTATATTTTATTTATTCTTCAAAATAAATAATACTATATTGGATAAGTTCTTGTTGCTTAAAACTTTAAAAAGTCGCATAATATTTTTTCACTTATATGAAACTTACAAAAATGATGAAAAATTATAAAATAAGGTCACACACAAGTGAATTATCTAATTTTAATTTAACTCTAGCCGCTGGTTATTACGTGTCGGCTTTATGGTCACTTAATCTCTAATAATGAATTATTTTAGTCGTAACAAGTAGTCTACATAGGGATAAAGAAAAAAAAGATAAATCCCGAGAACATCAATTTCAAAGAAGTATTAAGTAGATATAATCCTATCCAATTAGTAATATTTTTGTAACTCATAAAATAAATATATATAATTACAAATAATATTATCTAATATATCTTTTACCAAGATTGAGATTGATTGGGAATAACGTGCAACTGCACGTTTATTGAGACTAGTATACTTAAGGGTGGCAAAATCAGCCCATGAAAGTATGACCCTCCAATCTGTTCAAGCTTGGGTTGATCATTAACCCGCCCCAATTATTAGCTCAACCCATTTTTAGTCCAAACCATTGATAGCGTCCAAATCCACTCCTTAAAGAGAAAGTGTACACGGTCATATGCAATATAATATACCCAACTATGAGTCGAGGTCGAATCCACAAGGAACAATATAAAGGCGGTTGAGAAAGTAAAGGATTTATCACCAATTAAGCTAAGCCAAACACTTTTTTAATATTTGATTTTTGATTTAAAAATTAACAAAGATAAAACTAACCTAGAAAGCAAGTAAAATGATCACCACAAGCATGGATACAAGGAACTCTCAAGTAACGATCCAATATATTTTATGATTTTACAACTAAGAGCGGGTTTATGTTAATAGATAATGATTTCTAAAATCTCATTGAAAGTCTTCCAACCAAATCAATGAATTTCACTCTAAGCTTTTCCAAGCCCTAGAGTGTGATATTAGGCACAATCAATAACCTCAAGTAACTATCCTATTCCTAGCTCAAGTTATTAGATTGATTTAAAGCCCCAAATCCTTGTTAATTAATCTTTCCCAACCTCAATTTTCCTCTTCCGAGCTCAAATCGAAGTAAATGGGCGAGTCCTTGGACTAGCTAATCCCTTAAGAAACATGCAAGAACAAGATTAATTAAAGAAATAATCACCCACTTCATTAGAGATAAACATCATTCAATACATAAGCATAACAAGAGTTTCATCTAAAACTTTAACAATGTATATTTTCATGAACAAGTTTCAAGTAATGAAATAGAGTACTACACACTTAAATAGTCAATACATAGCAAGAAAAAGAAGAAATGAGTAAAGGATTAAGAAATTCTCATCAAAAGTCTTCAATTCTTCATTCCCCAAGTGTGAGTGTAAGAATCCTAAGCTCTCCAAGACTTGTATGAAATGGCCAAAGAAGAAAATATTTTGCCCCAAGCTTCACTTTTATAATTCCCAAACTTCCTAACTAAAAAGTGACAGAAACAACCCCAAAGTTGTTGATTTGCAGATCTGGCCGTTTTTACAAACTTAGCCACTTTTCTCGTTTTCTTCAATTTGACCTCTTTTGACTTATTTTTTACTTGATTTCTTTCCGATCACTTCTCAATCATGTAAAACCTATAAAATGGAAGTAAACGATATTAAATGCACTATTTTCTCAATCAAAAAAGTCAAAAGTCTAAGATTAAAGAAGAAATAAGTTGGAAAATACCAACTTATCAACCATTTCAGCTCATAAAAAGTTGCGCTGATAAGCAGCCAAATTGAACCATGAAAAATCTTATCAAAATATTTTCTAAAAGATAATTTTTTTAATTTGATAGGTTATATATAGCCATAATAAAAAAAGAAAATAGTTTTACCAGGTACTAAAAATTTATAAAAGAACAAATAAAGAAACTAAAACTTAGTAAGAATTGGGCTGGCTGGTTTTATGACCCGCTTTTAGGTCATTTTAGCCCAATCCATTTCAGCCCAAGTACAAATGTACCTTTTGGATGGGTCAATAACCATTTTTTTGCACGGATTTCCCTTCAAAGGCGCTGTTCTTTAATTTTTGCGCTTGCTAAAAAAAAGTGGGTAAAAATACTCGAGGGATTACAAGGTTCGAACCTCCGCTCAGTAAAAGAAAAAACAACTCGCAAGGCAAGGCTTCGCGAAAATTCTGTGTTAAGGCAGAAGTTTGCCTTGCAAAATTTTGTAAGATAGAATTTTTTTTTTTTTTTTTTTTACTTAGCTGGTATTCTATAAAAGCTAGGCCTTAGGCCTAAGGACTAACTTTTGCCCCAATAGGCCTAACTTTGTTACGAAATTCTGCCTTGCGATTTTTTTTTTTTGACTGAGCCAGGGTTCGAACCGTAACTCTAAGTATTTTAGGCGAAGGGCAAAAATTAAGACCAGCAATTTGAGGGGCAAAAATTAAAGACCACCCCCGAGTAAGGGCAATGGTGCAAATTGCCCGTCAATAACCCCCCATTTATTAACTCAGTTTTGACGAGCCCAAATTCAGCCCTTTCATCCATTTGACACCCATATATATAGCAACCTCTCATTAGCAATGAAAGAAAGTGGGAAAGAATTAACACTAAATGGAGCTCGGTAAAGTTTTGCGAAGCAATAATGGGGAAGATGTGGTGTTGATCTATCTTCATTGAAAGATACTTATTGCGATAGCAAAAATTAAAGCCAAAATGATAAAAGAAATTGAAACGGAAGAGTCTTGGACAGTTGGGAAAAGGAATCCACAAGAGGAGAGCTCAAACAAGATGTAAGTCCATGTAACAACTCAAACCCCTAGATTTGTCCGATTGTACTTTAAATTGTGTCTTGAATACGCCAATATGTTGTTATAACTATTTATGACTTCTTGGTACGGTTTGGGTTGAGTCGTTCAGAAAGGGTTCGGACATGTTTGGAACAGATTTATAACTTATAAGAGAGTTGGTGCACCATATTGGTACTAGCACAATCGTGGAAGGGGGAGTTGCAATCGCGAAAAATGGACATAAGGAAGCAGAGGCGGATCTAAGATTTGAAGGTGGCGAGTGCCACAAGTTTCTGCAATTTACATTTTATTAGGAAAGTGTATTTGGGTCAGGTCGATCTCTTTGAGTTTATTCGGGTCAACTTAATAGGCCTTTTTTAATTTGCAAATATGAAAATTACATCTCAAAAATTAAGAAACGAACATAATTAGCATCTTAAAGAAGGAATCACACCCATTAATAACATAAATAAAATCAACATTTTCATCAAGGGACTTACATCTTTTATGTTTATTAAAAAATGAACTTGCACAAGTAAAATAACATCTTCAATAAGGGAATTACACCAATCAAAATAAGAAAAATAATACAAAAACTCTTCAATAGGTTAATTACACCCCATAAGTTAATGTAGAATTAGATAAACTACAAGTTCTGAAAAATAAATTATAAATTTCATGTTTTTTTCTAAGCAATGCTTACGAAATTTCCATCACAATTTAAGTAGTAAAGTGATTTAAATTGAATTTAACAATTATAGAATAGCACAAATTTTTATAATACACTCCCTCCATCCATTTTTATTTGTCCACTATACTAAAAATAAATGTCCACTTTTACTTGTAAGTTATATAGTTTGAAAAAATCAAGACATAATTTACCATTTTATACTTATTTTACCTTTATTATTAAGTACTCCAATTATTTCTCATAGACGGAGGGGTCATAAACAAAATAAATTATAATAAAAAAAAAAAAGTTGAATTTTGATCTCAATCCAAAATTCCATTGAGGGCCAAGTTTTTCGATTTACATACTCACAGATTTGAGATTAAGAGAAATGCTTAATTTAAGGGATTTTGAAGTTTCTATTTTGTGTGTTCTCGCTAGTGATCACAGCTAAAATAATAGAATAGAGGAAAGGCAATATAAATAATAAAAAGATAAATAGAAAATTGGGAGAGACGAAAAGGGAAATGACTAGTACAAAGGAACTAAAAAGCACAAAGAAAAACGGGAGTCGGAAAATGTTCAAGATAGATTCAAATTTGTGTCTACCAGCCATGGCACCTTTGTCTAATTTGCGACTGGGGGTGGCAGGATCAAATATGTAACCTAATTTAAGCAAATTGCAACATAGGTATATAAAAAATTTATCAATCTAGGAAATGCCATGCCACCCCCAGCTTAAAGGGTGGATCCGCCCCTGCAGGGAAGGGATTACTTTTACGGAGGAGGGACATCGTTCGCCTAAAGAGTCAGTACGTTGACCTTCACATTCTCGAATTGGATCTGTGATATATGGACGCGCTCGACCAAGCCTAGTTCCACAATCGTGAAAAGGTGCCTCGAGTGATGGTGGCCCAACCCACATAACTTCGCGATAGAGAAAGGATTCGTCAATCACGGAACGCCCTGAGTATAAATACCGAAAATGATTTTAGAACTCGTGTTTTCCTATTTTTAGGCAAACACCACTCTAGATTAGGGTATTTCAGTATGGAATCGAGTTTTTTTAACCAAGGTAACTGTTTTAAACACTTCTTTGAACTTTATACGCGATTACGTTAACTAGGTGGCAATGGCCGATGCCAACACGTGCCCAACATATTAAATTTAGAAGTTCCATTTTCTCTTTGAGAGGGGTTGCTTAGAGTTCGTTAAATAACAGAGGATGACGGGCATGACTAATAGTAATTAATAAATTTGGGTCGTGGTTATAAGTATTATTGAAAAAGAGCCAAATGTATCCCTTATTATACTATTGAAAAAGAGCCAAATATGCCCCTCGTTATACTTTGGATCCAAATATACCCTACCGTTATACTTTGAGCACAAATATACCCCTGTACCGTTAAAGTTGACCAAAGTGTACACCTAATCCTACATGGAACTGACATTTGGTTACATGGATGCCATTTGGTATGCCATCTCATCACCCATAACCCATTTTACTCCTTTCCTCTTCCACCACTAAAATTTCCTGCCACTATTATATCAACGCCACTAATGTTGGCGTGTTGTGCAAGGATACAATAGACGAATCGAGGCTAACCTGTAATTTGGGAGGTGTATTGGTATAAATTCTACCATGAAATTTTTGCGGCTAGCTGTCGAATTGAGTTCATCCGTCAGAAATTATGGAAATTCTTGGAAAATACTTCAATATTTCTGCGAGCTAGCCGTTGGAAAGCATGTCGCATCCAAATTTTTCTTGAAGCTTGCCATCAGAAATTCTTTATTTCTTTAAGATAATGCAAGCTTCTTTGGCACCAACCCTGCACAAGTGCCTATTCCAGGCACGCCTAAACAACAAACAAAAGGCACACGTGTCAACTAAAAAAATCAAACAATTGTAAAGAAATAAAAACAAAATTTATATAGAACGCTCACACTAGTAGCGGTAGTGGTGCCGGTAATGGTGGGAATGGTGGTGGAGGAGAAATTTTTTTTAGTGGTGGAAGAGGGGAGGAGTAAAATGGGATAATGGTGATGAGGTGGCATGCCACGTGGCATCCATGTAATCAAATGTCAATGCCACGTAGGATTAGATGTCCACTTCGGTCAACTTTAACAGTATAGGAGTATATTTGTGCCCAAAGTATAACAGTAGGGGTATATTTGAACCTAAAGTATAACGAAGGGTATATTTGGCCCTTTTCTAATAGTACAGGGGTATATTTGGCCCTTTTCCGTTCATTTTATGATGAAGCAGTTCATACTAAAGATACAAGAATGCCACCATTTGTAGGTTTCAGCACACACTACATCACATTTTTTTGCTTGGCAATCATATAAATGATTTCCTGTTGATGTGAAATACTAACTCATCACGTGCAATGAAAAAGTCTGTACATGAAGTGTGAAGCTGAAATATATCATAACGTTGTTTGTCTCAATGTCCTCTTGCTTAAAAGAGTCAACTGTATGTATTATTTTCCATGGCTATACTTTGAAAACTCCTCTCCAGTCTCCCAATTTTGGATGGCATCCCACTGGGTATGACTGCAATAGCCTCTGGAAGTTAAACTCAAATTTCAAAACAAAACTCATAAGCAAAATCAGCAACATCAGTGACAATACTCATCATGCTTAATACTGTTACAGAATTCGCCATCATAATCCTGCAAGTCAAAAACACAAATAATAAATGCCTCATGTAAAGATATTTTTTGGTAATTAACTGAATTTTATTACCAAGTAGGAATTTACAGCTATCAAAAAAACAAAACTGATGAGTATACTACACTGGACAGGCCCAATATTAGTATGCTCAATCCTCAATACTACTACTCAACTGACTGCAAGCATACAGGATACCAGTTTAGGGATTACAGTTTCCTATCTAACCTATGTGTCATCCTACCTCGCACAACAATCTCTTGAATTATACTTCTCACAATCAACTCAGGCTGCCTTCTGGTCTTCTGGAAAACTATCTTGTTTCTTTCATGCCAGACAAAGTAAACTGCTGCAGCTAAGGCCATTCTGTATGTAGCGGCTGCAGCATTTTTACTTCTGCAATTGTTTACCATCTACAAAACCTCTTCTTTCCACTCTACTGGATCTCTGTTAATACCTTGCCACACCAACAAAGCTTTCCATATTTGTGCAGCTACATGACATGAGAAAAACAGGTGATCAACTGTTTCTTCTGCCTGCATACATAATGGGCAGTTAAGATCTTTAGTTATTCCTCACTTGCACAATCTGTCTTTGGTATGTAGTCTTCCTTGTACTGCTAAAGTCACTAACAACAACCATTTGGGAGATCCTGGATTGTTACAAGTTAGTCTTCTCCATAACATCTTAGGATGGTCTCCTAACAACTTCAAATACATCTTCTTGATTGAGAAGTGCCTTACAGCCTCAAGATCAACCTTATACATTCCTACTTTTTCTATGTAGTACTTTGCCTTGAATATTTTTTGAATCATGCAGCTTGCTTGCTTTGGCACCATCTCCCAAAGTTCACCTCTATTACCATAGTATGAATGAATCCACTTAACCCATAGGATGTCTTTCTTCAAGGTCAGCTTCTAGAGTGTTTACATAATGCTGCTTTATTCCACAAATGGATATTCAATAAGTTCATACCTCCTGCCACCTTGGGTAGATAAAGCTTTTACCATGCTAGCAAAGCTTTTTTAGACATCTCCACCTGGCCAGTTCATATTATGGACTGTTCTACAAATCTGCTCAATAATCTTAATGATCTTTTTAGGAAGCAAGGACAACTGAGACCAATAGATTTGAATCGCAAACAATACTGGCTTTATCAGCTGGAGCCTACCAGCATAAGAAAGCATTTTTGAAGTTCATGACTTGATTCTTCCAAACATTTGGTCTAGCAAAGGCTGGCATTGGATGACTGATATCCTCTTAGAACTCATTGGCACACCTAAATACCTAATAGGTAGCTCACCTTTGACCATTCCTATTGTAGCCAAAACTTGCTCTTGCACAGATAAAGGAACCCCTCCAAAGTAAGTACTACTCTTCTGCAGATTGGCATTTAGTCCTGAAACTAGTGAGAAAGTGGTGAAGCATTGAAACATAGTTTGGATGGACCTGTTATCCCCCTGCTAAATAAAAGCAAGTCATCTGCAAAACTCAGTTGTGTGATCTTCATTCTTCCACATTTAGGATGGTACTTAAACTCAGCCTGTTACTCCAGAGACTTTAATAACCTACTCAGATACTCCATTGCAAGGACAAATAGATAGGGTGACATAGGATCACCTTGTCTGAGTCTTTTTTAGCAGCAAATGGTTCTATAGGCTGACCATTGACGTAATAGAATATGAAACTGTTTTTAAGCAACACATGGTCAACTTTACAAACTGATTAGGGAAGTGTAAGTTGATTAAGATTTGCTCCATATAGATCCATTCTACTGAATCATAAGCTTTCTGAATATCTATTTTCAGCATACATCTAGGTGACACATTCTTCCTATTGTACCCTTTAACTAGTTTATGACTGAGCCCTATATTGTCAGAATTTACCCTGCCTGGAATGAATGCTGCTTGACTAGCATCAACTAACGCATCAACTAACCCATCCAACACTCCACTGAGTCTACTAGTGATTATTTTTGCAATGATTTTATATACTACTGTACAACATGAAATAGGTCGATATTTTTTAATAGTTGCAGGATGTTGTACCTTAGGTATATGAGTCACCACTGTGCAGTTGATAGGGTTGAACAATTCAGCATGTCTGAAGAAGTGTAGCACTGCTTCTGTAATGTCATCCCCTATTATGGACCAAGCTTTCTTGTAAAAGAGGGCATTAAACCCATTCAAACCAGGGGCCTTCTAATCATCTATCCCTTTGAGTGCATCTTCAACTTCCTTTCTGGTCACAATTGTTATAAGCTTTAACTGTTGCTCTCTATCCAGTACACTTCCCCTTTTCATGATATCTGGGTTAACACATGGCAATTGTCTAGCTGAGGTGCCCAATAACGTCTGGTAGAATTTCAGGATTTTCTCTTTCACGTCATTTTTATTATGTACCAGTAACCCCTCTGTGGTTACTAGGTTTTTTATCTGGTTTTGCACCACTCTGTTCTTCATACAAGCATGGAATAAAGAGGTATTGGCATCCCCTAACTGTAGCTATTTGATCCTTGATTTCTGCTTATACACGCTTTCTTCAATTAAGCTTCATTTCTCCTATTCTTTTTTTATTCCCTTCTCCTCTTCAAATAGTCTTTGATGATCAAGAATTGTCCTCATTTTACTTTGCAACACTTCAAGCTTTTCTTTATATTTTGTCACCTTCTTACTGACATTAGCAAACTCCTTCGTATTTAGCCTCTTGAGTTTGACTTTCACTTGTTTCAGCTTCTTCCATACTCTTGCCATTGGATCACTGATAACTACACTAGTCCAAGCTTCTTCCACTGTCCTCAGGAAATAAGGATGATTTGATAAGTAATTGAAGAATTTAAATTGTCTAGCAACCTTCTCATTAGGATCACCCAGTTCTATACATAAAGGGGAATGGTCTGAAAGTGCCAGGTCCATCACAATTGTCTCCATATGTGTCCATTTATTAAGCCAGGCAGAGTTCATCAAGGTCCTGTCGATTCTACTATACATATGGTTATTAGTCCATGTGAAATTTCTCCCTATAGTCTTCATCTCGAGAAGCCTTGAGTTCTGCAAGAAGTTATCAAAATCCCTTAACTCAGCTTCTTGAACTTGTGAACCATTGCTCCTATCTTCTACTTTTAAGACTGCATTGAAGTCACCCACGATCAACCAGGGCTCATTCATATTATGTGCAATCTGTAAAAGTCCTTCCCACATTGACTTTCTATCCAGCATAGTGTGCAATCCATATATAACTGTAAACTGAAATTCCAGGTTGAGGCCATTCAAGCTCACTTTGCTATGTATGAACTGCTCATAAGTCTTTAACACTGCTACTTCTACTGCATTAGGCTGCCACATCAACCATATCCTTCCTATAGGTGAGCACTGATAATTGTGAGACCAGTCCCAGTTTGGTGCCACTTTATTAACTACATACTTTGCCATATGTTCTTTAACTCTATGTTCTACTACTGCTATAGACTCCACCTTATTCTCCTGTAAATATTTTTTGAATTCTTTCTGTTTGTATACTTTATTCAAACCCCTTACATTCCAAGACATGAGTTTCATTTGGAATACAAGGGTAGTGTATGTCCTCTTCCATCCCCTCTATTCCTTTGGCCAACTAATGCATTGCTCGCTCATCTGCTCCACCATTTAATGGACTGAATGTATTAGTAACTTCCAATTCCATGTCCTTAGGATGCATAACCCTGGCTGGCGTGGTACCCTTAGGCTTGATCCATCCCTCCTCTTGTGTGATTGCTTGCTTCTGCCCTGGTTGTGTAGAGACATTGGATGAACTGGGTGTAGGTTCCTGCTCAGGCAGTTTGGTCTCTGATTCTAAAACTTCAGGTTTCCCTTGATCCCTTACTTCACCTGACTTTGATTGCCACATTATCAATTTAGCCTTATTCTTCTGTTTATGCCCTTTCTCCTCCCTGACTGGTGCTTGTGCTTCTGGCTGTTTCTTACACTGGTGACCAATGGTCAGGCAAACAGAGGAGTACACTGGTTTCCAATCATATTCAATTGGTTGATCAAAAAATTTTCCACTGGGATCCTGCACTTTCACCTTCATAGGTAATTCTCTAGCTACATCCATTTTGACCAAGATTCTAGCATAGGATACCCTATCAATTCCAGTGGTATAGGCATCAACATATAGAGGACACCCTAATACACTGCCTACTCTACTTAATGTAGCAGTTCCCTAACAATTCACTAGCTAATTCAGCAGTCGAATCCACAAAGGTATAGTTCGTAGTACTTCATCTTTAAAGCAAAACTCAGGGGTCCAAGCTCGAGCGATAATTGGTCGATTGTTTAGAGTATAAAGTACTGAATCCCTATCCTCCATACTATTGAACAAAATCAGAAAATATCCCTCATTATGGTAATATACCTTTGGTGGGACGCAAAGTTCCAGGTTGAAGCTATGAACCTCTCTACTGCACATATGGTGGGTGAGTTACCAACCACACAAAGCACAACTGACTGCTTCCATGTCCTAGTATCTTCATCGATTTCCTCCTGTTGAATTTGTGCGACTCTTTCCCCTTCTATAATCACCGGCTCCACGTATTGCAAGCTCTTTCCTGTAGCTACCATATTGGAGGAGGAGGAGAATAGCGATTTCCAAGCTTTACCCTTATCCGGCACTCCGTTTTTAGTTATTTGCCCCTCTTTTGGTAAATTTAGCACCGCAGTGGTAGCTCTAGCTCTTTGACTGCTAGTCGCAGCGGTAACCGGAGAACCCAGCTGGTCCGATGCAACCTTTTTTGCTTTCCCCGATCTGCTAGCCTCTGCAGCTGCTATTTCTTCCCCCATAGCTGGGAAATCCTCCATTTGGATCACTGATGAACCTCCCTTTTCAGTCTGCTTCGCCGATGGAGCTGTCTTATTAGAACCCAGATCTGTTGCATTACTGGGTGAAGTGAAATTGTCCATTGCTCCGATGGGTTTTCCTCCACCATTCATTCCCGTTGCTGCCTTCACTTGCTGATCCTTTTTGGGCCGTCCTCTCGCCATTTTCTGGCAAGTGCGCAAGATAGGAGCACCCTATCGTGCACCAGAAGAGAGAGAGGAAAAACGTATCATGTAAAGATATTACACGAGCAAAAAAGGCTCTAACTAAATCTCTTGCTTGAGAAAACAATCAATTTAGCAGAAAACAAATTGTAGAACAAATGGTTACCAAAGCTATGCTCAACAAGTCACCTTGATCTTCAAACAAATTACTCACACACAAGACAGAAACTCAGGCTGTTGTCTCCAGGTAAGCAAGCCAATATGTTTTCTTATATACTAATTGTTGACACCTAATTTTGACTCGTCATGCTTAAAATTAACGTTTTGGGGGCCCTGATTCATTAAAGAGCACAAAATATCATTTTTTACACATTTTTGCATTTTTCGACAATTTATTGATGACTATCCCTTTTATAGGAGTTTTATCAATTTATTGTCATTTTTCAAGAATCATTATTTTTGCACATGTACAGCGAATACTATCATTTTTTGTGCAATTAATAATTGTTTCTTAATTTTATAGCCTGTATATTTTGATATCTTATACATTAATATCTATATTTTATACATACATTATTATTTATACATCTACTAGTTAACTATATTTTAGTACAAATCCGTCATGTAGAAAATCGCAATTAATTCTTGATGCGAAGCAACAATTCGATCAAGTCAAGGTCTTGTCACTTTTTAAAAGACGACATTTGAAGTGATGGTTTGAGTTCTTCAATCATTGATTAATAAATTTTTATACATTGGTTAAAAGAGTTGAAGGATCTATTAGGCAATAACCCAAAGATTAAAATGAGCATTAAGGGGACAAGGAGGGGGGGAGGGGGGGTCTTTTTATTTTTTGGACAAAAGAGGGTGTTTATTGACATTATAAGAAAAGGGAGGGGTTAATTTAATTTTCATCTTCTACACATATTCTACACACACAACACTTACATTTTCAGATTTTTTCTCTCCTCTAATCCCTAAACATTTTCTTTCTCTCCTCACTTTTCTCTTTCCAGCCGCCTCTCCGCCATCTTCTCCGGCGAACTCATGTCGCCGGAGCAACCAATAACGTCGCCCCGAACAGCCCTTGCCATCTCACCCACTCCACCATAAACCACCACACCACAGCCCCCTTTTTCCTCGTCACTGCTCCGGCGAGGAGCTCCTAGCTCCGATGAACCGGAGCGGCCAAACGCCACGCCAACAACAACATGATGCCACTGCCCCTTCCTTTCTTCCTCCATCTCCGTTCTCCCTGTTTTTTTCTCTTTTTGCAGATCATTAATAGGGCAGCCACCGCAACACCACCACAACGCCCCTCCCCCTTTGTTTTTCTCCACATAGAAGCCTTGCTTCTCTCTACCTCGTCACAAACCCAACGCTACCACCGGAGAAAGGAACAGCCATCAACGGCGGGGGAAGAGCAGCCAGTAGTGACACTGCCTTCCTCCATGAAACCCATCTCCGACGAAACACGACGATGACGAACTCCCTCTATTTTGCTGCTTCTCGCCCCCCTATCACTTCTGCATTGTGCGTATTTGTATATTTTTTCAGGTTTATAACTGTCTTGCGTTTAGCGGTACTGCTCCGCGCTGCTGCTGCCATTGTTGGGCTGTTTTTGAGCATTTTCCGGTGACTTCTATGTTGCCGGAGAATCTCTATCTTGCTCCTCGTTGTTGCTGATTATTGTCACTATATTTTGTAGCTTTTCCCCGCGACCTCGGGGTTGCATTTGTTTCAATTCATATGTCGCTGCTTTGTTTTTTTTGCTTTTGTTCACACGATGGCTTCTCTTAATTTAGTTACTGATTTTATCCGTTTCTAGAAATATCACGACAAGTCGATTTGCTAGTTGTTTCTAATGGTTTTTAACATTTCTCTTGCTAAAAATAAATGTTGGTTTGTACCCGAAGATACTACTCCGTGTGATTAACCTTTCTTGGCCACCCAAGACACGTGGATGACACTTTTACCCTTTTATCATTTTACTTAAACTCATTTGGAAAAATACTACACCCAAATGGCCGATGAAAAAATTTTCGTTGATTTCCAAGGCCTCCCATGTACAAAAGACGGGTTTTTATTTTAAGTTTATTTATCATTTCTTTAATTCATTAGATAGTTATTTATTCTCTTACTAACATTTTTACCAAGTGCTTATATAGGTACGGGGAAATACATCTCAAAGACGATACTCGGAAGGAATTCGAATCAATGTTTGTTTTTACTTTCCACGTTCTTTATAACTGTATAAAACATAAACTCGTAGTATAGTGGAAACTTTAATTTTAGAATGACGGGCCGATATATTTATTTACTTGTCGCCTTGTTTGTTTAACTTAAAATTTGTCATTCGCTTTAGGAAAGACTTAGGCTGTCTACACATTCATAAATAGATTAAATTGACTTGGTATAAATACTTCGTTAATTAAATTCACACTTTTAGCGTTTAGGCAAAAATACTAGTCCATCCTTTATTTTATATTCTTTATACACTTTTAATATAACATACATTTTATATTGTTTCGTATACACCAATACATATTTTAGTTAAGTTAAATCCACATTTTTGATGCTAGGTAAATACTAGGGCGTCCATTTACGGATCTTTTATTCTTTAAAGGCATTATATCTTTTCACTCATTTTTCATACATAATTCTTTATACTTGTTTTTTACCAAAACATTTTTACTAAACTTTTGTTTCTTATTCTTTTGATAGGATATTCATTAAATGAACTCTCTTTTTAACTAAACGGTAGAAACAAGTCAAATAAATTTCACTTTTCTGAATAATTTCGTTATATAAAATCTTTACACCAATGAATATTTGTAAATTATTTTTACATTCTTTATGCACTAATATACCTAGTTATACAATTCTTTATACATTTTAGGTTACTCTTTTACGCTTGAAATATGTTCTTTATATATTTAATATACATACATTCTTTTAATATACATAGACGCACATTCTTTATATCCTTGATATTTATTTTACATAGTCTTACATTTTTTTTATATATTCTTTATATAGTTATACATTCTTTACACTAACATATATATACACTCTTTGTACTAACAGATACACTTTTGTACTTACGAGGTACATTCTTTTTATACTCTTGTATACATTCTTTTTTACTATACATTCTTTATGAATACTTGATACTTGATATAAATACATTTTTATACACTGTATATACTTAGTATATTATCACCTAGTGTAGCTCTTCATGAAGTCATAACATTTTGAAAACAGGTAATAATAATGATAAACAGATAGATAATCCCCCTCTAGTGTTCAGTTAAACTAAGTCTAATGACTGTTTTTGGGCAGACTCTAAGGGATGCTTAATACCTTCCCCTTGGGGTAAATAAAACTCTCATCTAGAATCTCATATGTTTCGTGGACTAAAAATGGAGTAGACACACAAATGCATATAGGTTTCCTGATTTCCCTTAAAAATTAGGTGGCGACTCTAACTTTTTTAAACCAGTTAGAAGAACCGGAAAGTTGCAAACTATCTTGAACCCGTTTAAAATAGGGCGCAACCCTAATTAGACAGAGACCAAATATTTCAACAGTTTTTGTTCAACCAATATGTTCAGTTTGGTGCGAAACCAAAGGCATACCAATTCACTCTATGTTACTGAGTCCGGAGCCAAAATGGCTTCTTTTTACAGCCATTACACCAAAATGGCATGCCTTTTTTTTTTTAAACCCAAATGGGTATTTCGTGCAATGTTGCACGAAATGCAACAAATTTTTGTTTTTTTTTTTTAATTTCGTTTTTAATATAAAAAACATCAGCCCTTCTTCTTATTTAACCCCTCCCCCATTAAAATACACCATAACTTGAATTTCAAGCTTTTTGTTCTCCTTCTTTTCTAATTGTTAAATTTTCTCTCTCAATTAGGGCTCGTATATATACTTCAAAACCTAACAATAAATTGTTCGAATTAAGCGAATAGTAGTTAGTATCTCACGTTAATGACAATGGGTTCGTGCCTCGTGGTGTTTAACAATTAACATCTGCTATACAATGCAACCCATAATTAGTTTGGAATGACAAATACATATATATGCTTCAAGGCAAAGTACGCCCATAAGGCATAAGTATGCCCCCATCGGCATAAGTTTGATAATTCGTTAACAAATTTATGCCGATGGGGCATACTTTTAATGGGCAAACTTGTATCTTTGGACCGGCATAACTTTGTGAAGGAATTATCAAAGTTATATGCGGACCAGATAACTAAACATAACTAAAAGTACCCCCTCACGTGGACTTTTAGTTAAACACAACTAAAAGTACGGATCCGGCATAACTAAATATAACAAAACACCAACTAACATTCAATGCAAACCTGAACAAAACACCAACTTCAATGCAAAATATGGACAATAAACCAGTAACCAGTACCATATGCAAAATAACTGGACAGTAGCACTAATTGTCAACAAAAACTACCAAGCTACATTGTTTGCTTACATATCCAAGTTTCACCAAAATAGCTAGCTTAAACATAGAAATAACAGACTACTTCATTGGAGATTTTCCTTTTCCTTTTCTTGATCTTGTTTGAACTCCAAGAGCCTTTGATCTTGTTTGGATTCTATGATTAGCACTTTGCACTTGGAGTTGTCTTTGTGTAACTGCTTTTGTTCCTTTCCACTTCAATCCTTTGCTGGGTTTGTATCCAATATCACCTGTGACCAAGGCTGAATTCATTGCCTTAGATGTGGACACCAACCTGCTGCTAGGCATTCCTTGCTGCAATTTAAATTGGTTAGTGTCATAAAGTGGCTAAAAATAATAACAATGACTTAGATGATTGAGAAACACTTACATTAACACATTTGTATCCGGACTCGTGACACAAATACACCCGTCCAACAACCCCCTCTCTTGTACTTAGTCCTGCCCCCTCCCATAAGGCATAAGTATGCCCCCATCGGCATAAGTTTGATAATTCGTTAACAAATTTATGCCGATGGGGGCATACTTTTAATGGGCAAACTTGTATGCTGGACCCGGCATAACTTTGTGAAGTAATTATCAAAGTTATCGGACCGCATAACTAAACATAACTAAAAGTGTTTGCCCCCTCCGGCGGACTTTTAGTTAAACACAACTAAAAGTCTACGCCGGATCCCAAGATAACTAAATATAACAAAACATCAACTAACATTCAATGCAAACCGAACAAAACACCAACTTCAATGCAAAATATGGACAATAAACTTAAAGTAACCGATTACTATATGCAAAATAACCGGACGAAGAGCACTAATTGTCAACAAAAACTACCAAGCTACATTGTTTGCTTACATATCCAAGTTTCACCAAAATAGCTAGCTTAAACATAGAAATAACGGACTACTTCATTGGAGATTTTCCTTTTCCTTTTCTTGATCTTGTTTGAACTCAAGAGCCTTTGATCTTGTTTGGATTCTATGATTAGCACTTTGCACTTGGAGTTGTCTTTGTGCTTGCTTTTGTTCCTTTCCACTTCAATCCTTTCTTTGGGTTTGTATCCAATATCACTGTGACCAAAATTTGAATTCATTGCCTTAGATGTGGACACCAACTTTCTTGCTAGGCATTCCTTCTTGCAATTTAAATTGGTTAGTGTCATAAAGTGGCTAAAAATAATAACAATGACTTAGATGATTGAGAAACACTTACATTAACACATTTGTATCAGGACTCGGACACAAATACACTTTTTTCGTCCAACAACCCTTGGCCTCTTGTACTTAGTCCCCTCCCATAAGGCATAAGTATGCCCCCATCGGCAAAAGTTTGATAATTCGTTAACAAATTTATGCCGATGGGGGGTATTTTAATGGGCAAACTTGTATCTTGGACGGCATAACTTTGTGAAGTAATTATCAAAGTTATGCGGACCCCATAACTAAACATAACTAAAAGTCGCCCTACAGACTTTTAGTTAAACACAACTAAAAGTCTGGGATCGGATCCGGCATAACTAAATATAACAAAACATCAACTAACATTCAATGCAAACCTGAACAAAACACCAACTTCAATGCAAAATATGGACAATAAACCAGTAACCAGTACCATATGCAAAATAAGCCGGGATGAGTAGCACTAATTGTCAACAAAAACTACCAAGCTACATTGTTTGCTTACATATCCAAGTTTCACCAAAATAGCTAGCTTAAACATAGAAATAACAGACTACTTCATTGGAGATTTTCCTTTTCCTTTTCTTGATCTTGTTTGAACTCCAAGAGCCTTTGATCTTGTTTGGATTCTATGATTAGCACTTTGCACTTGGAGTTGTCTTTGTGTGCTGCTTTTGTTCCTTTCCACTTCAATCCTTTCTTTGGGTTTGTATCCAATATCACCTGTGACCAAAGTGAATTCATTGCCTTAGATGTGGACACCAACTGTTCGCTAGGCATTCCTTCTTTGCAATTTAAATTGGTTAGTGTCATAAAGTGGCTAAAAATAATAACAATGACTTAGATGATTGAGAAACACTTACATTAACACATTTGTATCGGACTCGGACACAAATACACCCTGTCCAACAACCTTGGCCTCTTGTACTTAGTCGCCCCCTCCCATAAGGCATAAGTATGCCCCGTCGGCATAATTTTGATAATTGATTAACAAATTTATGCCGATCAAACTTTTTGGACTAGGCATGGGCAATAACTAAACATAACTAAAAGTTAATGGGACTTTTAGTTAAACACAACTAAAGTTGGACCTGAACAAAACACCAACTTCAATGCAAAATATGGACAATAAAAGTAACCGGACCATATGCAAAATAACTGGAAACATAATTGTCAACAAAAACTACGCTACCCCTTACACATCCAACTTTTAGTTAAACACAAATAAAGACTACTTCATTGGAGATTTTCCTTTTCCTTTTCTTGATCTTGTTTGAACTCCAGAGCCTTTGATATAACAAAACACTTTGCACTTGGAGTTGTCTAACATTCAATTCAAAACTGGGTTTGTAACAAAACACCAAGGCTGAATTCATTGCCTTAAATATGGACAATAAACCAATTTAAATTGGTTAGTGTCATAAAGTGGCTAAAAATATGGACAATAAACCATTAACACATTTTGTATCCAATGTTGCACAAATGCAATAAATTTTGCCTCTTTTTTTTTTAATTTCGTTTTTATATTAAAAACGAAATTTAAAAAAACAAAAAATTTGTTGCATTTCGTGAAGGAATTATCAAAGTTATGCACGGAATGCAACAAATTTTTTTTTTTTTTTTAAGTTTCGTTTTTAATATAACAAAACACCAACTAACATTCAATGCAAAAAAAAAACCAAATGGAAATTAACCAGTACCAATGCAAAATATGGACAATAAACCAGTAACCAGTACCAATGTTGCACGAAATGCAACAAATTTTGTTTTTTTTTTTTAATTTCGTTTTATATTAAAAACGAAATAAAAAACAAAAAGTTGCATTTCGTTGGACAACGAAATGCAACAAATTTTTTTTTTTTTTTAATTTCGTTTTTTATATAAAAAACGAAATTAAAAAAAAAAAAAAAAATTTGAAATGCAACAAATTTCTTTTTTTTTTTAATTTCGTTTTTTATATTAAAAACGAAATTAAAAATAAAAAAAAAATTTGTTGCATTTCGTAAAATACCCATTTGGGTTTAAAAAAAAAAAAGACATGCCATTTTGGTGTAATGGCTGTAAAAAGAAGCCATTTTGGCTCCGGATTCCTATGTTACTTATATTAAGATTTACACCAAAGGTAGAAACATAGAGCAGCATATTTCTGATGTTGAATTGATATTTTTCTACCTTCAAAGCATCTTATATTTGTCTCATTTCTCAAATAGATTAATCTCAGCCAAACATAAGCTATCGTCTGTTGAACTTTTCCTTCCAGGATATCATACATTCTTTCTTAAGAGAATAACTCAAAAACAAAATAGTCATCAAAAGCTGTAAACTCTTTTTTTGATGGGTAAAGTGTAGCATTTATATACAGAACCAACACATATGAAGTCTTTGAGAAGGTCATCTAGAGCTTTAATATAACATATCTAATTACTCAAATAGGCATAGAAAATATGGCCAATATTCTGACATGAAAGTTACTCTTCATTCATACTCTTTATCATCGGTACACTCTTTCAGTCCTGCTTAAAAATGCTTCCAACACCAAGAGATAGAAGATAAATGCCATAAACACAATTCAACTCGGAAGTCTTCCAAAACTCTACATAATTGGTTAAATGGACTATTATAGTACAATGTGGTCTAATATATACAACCATGGATATATTAGTTAACCCGACAACTACTCTATTGTTGGAAACCAGAAAAAGAAGGTAAAATTTCTCAAATGACTACCTTATTGTAGCTTCCTACCATTTGTAACTACCCTTTTTAATATTACAATTCGTAGCTAAAAATCGAACATTTGTGTATGTTTTCGGATGTATTTGTTGTCAGCAAATACATTAGCATACGGTAAAAAAGGGAACAACTTCCTTTATTTTAGCCTCTAAACGTGGTGATATTAAATGCGAAATCAATATATTTTTTAACTTCCTTTCCACATAATTAGAAGTTTGTAATATTCCCTTTCCTTACACGATTCTCTTCTTCCATTCATTCTTCAACGATCAAAAACGTAAAAATTCAAAATTCAAAAATAAATCTTCAACACATACGAAAATGCAGTAACAAACACGTCAATCATCAGGTAATTCGTGCAAAAAGACCGTTTTTGATTTCACAAATTTCGTATATTCAATTTGTATTTATGTGATTTCAATTGTTTTCTTGGATCATAATGTCAAAGTTGTTTATTTCTTCGATTTTGGTTTTTTTTTTTTTTTTTTGATTTGTCTTCATCAACGATATTCGAAAATAATAATGTAATCTTATTGTAAGTATGTTAATGTACATGAATTGTTAGGAATCCAAAAAAAAAAGGATCCAGTTCATATCTTTTATTTTTCTGAAGCTAAAACTAAGTATTTATGAAGTGTAACAATATGTGTATGTTATATTGAAATATGTTTTCTCTTTTACACGTTCCAATAACTTTTCGAAGTTTTCATCAATAACTTTCCGAAGATCAGTTCATATCTTTTTATTCTGAATCTAAACTATGTATTTCTTTTCGTAATTCAATATCTAAACCATGTATTTACGAACAATGTAATTCAATAGTAGCTCAACTATGTATTTTTATAATATCTAAACTATGTATTTATGCACTTGTCTAAACTATGTATTTATAAACTATGTATTTATGAACAATGTAAATTTGAACTAGCTCAACTATGTATTTTTATAATATTCAAACTATGTATTTATACCTTGTCTAAACTATGTATTTATAAACTATGTATTTACGAACAATGTAAATTTGAACTAGCTCAACTATGTATTTTTATAATATCCTCACTATGTATTTATGCCCGAACTATGTATTTATAAACTTTGTATTTACGAACTATCTAAACTATGTATTTGTCAACTATTTTTCATGCTAATCTATGTATTACGAAGTGTAATTCAATATGTGTATGTTATATTTTAATTATTAGTGAGTAATTCTAATTTGTATAAATTATTTAAATTTGAACGTGAATCTTATGTAGGGCATACATATTACAGGTTTTATGTCGACACAGTGATTCAAGGAATTTTTTTTTTTTTTTTTTATAAAATGGCCAATATTTCATCATTGATTAGACACTCTGGTATTTGGAACGACGAGAATAAATACGTCAATTACAAAATCGATCTTGTGACTTTCAAGGAGTATTCGACGTATGAGGAATTGTTACAAACGGTTGCAACACAATTGAATTTGGACACGAAAATGAAAAACATAAGCATAAAATACATGGTTGAAGGTGATTATATTCCAATGGAAATTCACAATGACATGGGTGTTAGGGTGTATGTGGGGCGAAGAAGGAGAACAAAGCATTACCAATGTACCCATTATGTATCATTACAAGCGATAAAATCATGGAGATATGTATATCGGATGAGAGTTGTGTTGAAGGTGATTATTTGCAAATCGGATACACGAATCAAGCAGTTGGTTCCCATGATTTTGCATCATCAAGTTGTGGAAAAGGTGATTTGTTATTCGAAAACAACAAGGGTATGGTTATTGATGACAAGAAACAAAAAGTAGTTGCCGTCGATCAAGTATACAAGGATAAAGATACATTAAAATATGTGATGGTGAACTATGCAATTACGAATAGGTTCAACTATCGGACAGAAAGGAGCAATGCAATAAGGTACTAAATGTGCATTTGTTTATGTATTTATTTGTGTGTTGTTATGTATTTGAACCGTGACGGTGTATGTTTGTTAGTTTGTACGAGTGGAAGTATTTCTCGGCATGTGTATGTTTATTATAAAGTAGAATCAATACTGATTTGTATGTATTTGTATTCATAAATAATGTATTTGGTCTGGTTTGCATTTGATTAACTTATTTACATATGGTAAAGTTACTCATCTGCATGTCCTTTGTATTAATAAAACAAGCATAAATACACTACTGATGTATTTTACATGAATGTGTTTTTTTTTATTATTTCTTTTATTTTTTTGTTGTAGCTACACTCTTGTGTGCGTATCAGTAGAGTGTGATTGGAAATTCAGGGCGTCAAGTGTCGGTAAGTCAGGAATGTTTAGAGTTAGGGAGTTTCAAGACAAACATACATGTCCATTGAAGGAAAAGGTTTATTCCCAATGCCAAGCTACAAGTCGGTTGATAAGTGGGATTGTCAAACCAAAAATATCAAATCATAAGAGGAAATATACGCCTAAAGACATTGCGGAGGACGTCAAAAATGAATTCGGAATGGATGTGTCGTACATGGTTGCTTGGCGGGCCAAAGAAAGGGCGATGAACGATTTAATGGGTGGGCGGCTGATTCTTATAAAAGACTACTGGATATCTATACATTTTGGATAAGACTTACCGGGTTCACATATCGAGAATGCGTAAAACACGCGAAAATGAATTTACGTATGTTTTTATAGCACTATATGCATTTATCAAAGGCTTTGATTATTGTCGGCCAATTGTGGTGGTTGATGGAAGCCACTTAAAAACACCATACAATGGAACATTTGTCTCGGCAAGCACATTAGATGGTGCGGGTATGTCAAAAAATACATATTAATTTATTATGTCAATGTATATTTTATATATTTTTGACAAATACAAAATGTATTATATTTTTTTCTTCTTAATTGTATCTCCGGGCAACATACTTCCCTTAGCATATGGTGTGATTGATTCGAGAATGACGGATCATGGACGTGGTTTTTTGAGCGTTTCGAGAGAATCATATGGAATCGGAGAGAGAATATGTGTATCGTATCGGATAGGCATGAAAGTATAAATAAATTTGTTTGTAGAATTTATCCGAAGTTGCACATTATGCATGTATTTGGCATCGTGGGGTAATGTATGTAAGAAATACAAGAAGAGCCATGATGTCTTTGAGTCTGTTTTTTATTCCATGGCAAAGGCATACACGCGGGATGATTTCGATGAGTTGATGGGAAAGGTTCAAAAGGTAGATATGCGTGTGGTGGAGTATTTGGAATAAATTTGGTAGAGACAAGTGGGCTAGATTGTATGCATCTGTTGCGAGGGTGGACAATGACTTCTAACATAGCGAGTGCATTAACCGACATCTTCTTGCAGCTAGAGAGAACTGCCTATATATGACTTTCTCGAAGAAGTTAGAAGGATGTTTGGGAGATGGAATTACAATAACCGGAGAAATGGAACATACACGTTCACTACACTCGGTAAAAAGTTTCAGGAGATGCTATCGATCAACGAGTATCTATCTCTACGAATGACGGTACGTTTCATTTTAATGCGTGTAATAATTTATTTGACAAACTTGTACTTGTACTAATATGGTGTTTCTACGCATTATACATTTGTGTATTTGGTATCCATGAACGAGTTAGTGTTAATGTAAATTACGATGAATCTTTGAAAATTGATATGTATTTGTTTAATGATTTTTTCATTTATTTTAAAATTCGATTGTTCCAATAACAAATACATGTAATATTTATTTTTGCGGTAGAACCGAGTCAACGAATTCGTGTACACGGTACATGATGGAGGACGACGATTCATTCTTGATTTGAGTAGCAAAACTTGCGGTTGTCGTATGTTTCAACTAGATGAAATCCCACCCGCGTGCGTATTTGTCATTAAAAAGAAAAATCTGGTTGCTTTGAGGATTATTGCTACGATTTGTTCAAACCGGTGACCGTGTTGAAGACATATGATATACCGGTGGATCCTCAGAACGAGCGTGAATGGAACATTCCCAACCACGTCTTGGAGGATGTTGTTTTGCCCCCAAGATACAAGAGACCGCCTGGTAGGCCAAAGAAGAGGCGTGATAAGCCTTTAAGTGAATTGTTGTTTGGAAAGGGCAGACATGCTTGCAGTACTTGTGGACAACTTGGGCACAACAGACGTTCATGTAGTTTTGAGCCTCTGAGGAAGTGAATTTTCCTTGTGTTCCTATCAATTTAACTTTTTTACCGAAGATAGATTGGTTATTTAGGTATTTGAACACTTGTGTCAAAAACTTCCATTGACACTTGTTGTAGTACTATATAAATTTTTGCAATGAAATGAATGTCCCATTCAAAATGATCTTAATTGAATTTTTTTTCACGATACGTATGGTGTTTTTTTCAATATCAAAAAATAATGCGTAATTGGTAAACTAACATACATATTATATCTGCAAAAATGATAAAGTTGTTTTTATTTTGGAATTTTGTTGGATTGGAGGATCGTAGTTGTGCTGGTAATGTCAACTTAAAATTATGTATTTATTGGCCTTCTGAAAATTGTTTAAACTGTAATAGAACATACATGGTTTTTGTGTTCTGGTGTCTAAAATTACACGGTAACGTTCATGTATTTTTAACACAAAAAAGGCAACCCATGTTCCGGTATGAAAAATGGTGTTGTCTATTCAACCTCGTATCTTTTTGGGTGTATTTGATATGTCTTTGGCCATATCAAATACGCAAGATGTGTTTATTAACCTAAAACATATCTAAAACATACATATTTTGTGAACTGGGGAATTAAAACATACATATTTTGTGAACCTGGTGAATAAATGTATTTGTGGATTCATGGTGTCGCATTTTACTGTATTTTTTCAAAACTTCAGATTTATTTGACAATATATGGAACTAAGTACTTCAAACATATGGAACATAAAAACCTTGAGATTACTTTGGTTAAATGATAATTATCCAACATAAGTCAAAATACATCTAAAAAACATCGGATTGTTTTTGTAATGAAAAAAAGGACAAAAAACATGGAATGCACGAATAGTATTTATCAAACATCAATTGCATCTACAGTGTCATAATCGATTGGTGGCCTGATCGGTCTTGGTGGAACTTCATTATCACTCTCTGCATTGTCAGCAACCTTGCCTTCAGCGTAGTCCCATAAGAGTGCACCGTATCTCATACGCTGCATGTGTGCATCAATGACATCTGGAATCCTTTCACCCGATGTCAAATACTCAGCATACGCTGCCACAAAAACACCACAGTCCCTAAAAAAAAAAAAATAAGAACTTTTATTAGAAAATATATGTTTCAAGTTCTAAACAAGGTATCTCAAGTTCAAACAACTCATGTATTTTAGAAGAATAATAAATTGATATGATATATCATGTATTTGATACTCTATGATATTTTAAAAAATGTATGTCTATAACTTACGTGCTACCGGCGGTTCTTTGCGAGCAGTTATCAACATAGACAACTTCAAGGATATCGATCTGTCCCTTATCCGCATATGCTGGGTCTTTCACCAAATCTATGCTTTTTTGATTTACATAGAATCCAGCCAGATGTAGGAAATGTGGCACCGTGTAGCAAGCTTTTTTATTTCATTCCTAACAAGCTGCGTTGTGCCGGGTGATTGATACGAGTTGTAAACATACGACGCACTTTTTGTACATTTTTTTTAAAAAAAAAAAAAAAGAAGAAGAATTCAGCGGTAAAATAATGAATGAAAAACTAATGATAAAATATTTAATTCATCATTAAAAATACATGTCCTTGAATGAAAGGAGTACCAATAACCAATGATTTTCTTCTTGTATATTCACCGGTATTAGCACGTTGTCAACGGTATGCCACGGGACATTGGCAATAAGCTTGTGGCCCTTAACATACTCAATCAATACTTGCTCTTCAGTTGTCACATTTGTCTGTGTTTCAACGTTGCGATATGCATGGTGGACCACATCAATTCTCTGCTTGAATAGGCGATCAACAGTGGTGAATCTGAAATTGTTCCTTTTGTCATACTTTCCTTTCTTCCGAAAGTAATAGAAAATGACGTCAATGTGCTGGTTATGTTAAAAAATACATAAATTAGATCACAGTCAAATACGTAAAACAGCATTGTAGTAGCAAAAATGTAAATTTCAGAACCTCTCTGTATTTTATAAAAACACATTGAAGGAATGTCACGAAAATACTTCCATTCTTGTGTATTTGTAAAATACAATGACTAAAATACACAAAGTGCATGTGTAAAACAACTAGTTGATAGGCATATAATTTTTGATAAAAAATCACCTCGTCATTCCAAAGTGACCATCCATCGATAACAGGTAAAACCAGTTCTTATCATTGACAGTTGTGATGCCAAAATTGAATTTGACTCCATTGTCAAAACCTGCCATTTTTTTTTGTAATGGTCTTCGTAGTTCTTTCTGCGGCAACAAAAAAACCAAAATACCTCAACTTATTCACAAAAATCATGCGGAATCACTATATGTAAAACTATGAGAAAAACACATACTTGCTATCGTGCCTCACAAGCAGACCGTTTCGAAGCCAAGTACGGTATTCATTCACCATCTGTACATCAAGTGGACCAGTAATGGGATCTATGTGGAATGGATATTTTTTGTCAAACCCATGTACATGATTCTTTCCCGAACTACTACCTGTGTATTTGGTCTTTAAACATTAACAGTTGCGTATTAAAAAAACAAACTAGTAAATTAAAAAGAAGATATATACCAAAATCTGTCACAAACGGTGAAGACTTGTATTCTTGGGGCGTGTAGCTCGTGTGTGATGGATGTAACATGATTTCTTTCCACGGGGTTTGGCTTGGTAAATACTCATCGACGGCAACAACCACGAGACAACGCTGCGCGTTAGAAAGCTGCTTGCATGGGGTTCCTCTAAGACAGTTGAGCTGGTGTTTTCCTCGGTTTTTTCTGCCTGAACTTGTTCGTTAGTCATTTCTGATTCTGCTATATTTGCTAGCACCTGTGCGATCATCTACTAAAAAAAAAATAAAAAAAAGAAACATTATTCAATCAATTGTATGATACATTTTAAAACAGAAACAATGGGTGAATCAGACTTCGTTGTTATCGAACCTCGAATTATTTGAATCATCGAACATTTTTTCTCTTCCATAGTATGTTTCCCCGCACGTTCAACCGAAGTCTTCGGTTCTCTGAAAGATCACCTCCTTACGCAATCTCTTCGGTTGAAGCTTCCATCGTATCGCCGCTCTCATTGCCAATATCAAATTGAATATCCGGTGCAATGCCCTTTTCCTTAAAAAAAACACGAGGCCAAAAGTCTATAAAAAAACATGAATTTAATATATAAAGAACTATATAAAATACATTAATACATGAGAAAGTATTTGTTGATGATGTCCAAAATCGGTAAACAAATACATAAAAAAAACGATGAACCGTCGTCTTTGTCAAACAAACAGTACACAAACAAATACATGACACTACTCTTTTGTCATATTAATATCAAATACATAATATTTTGAATGCAAGTATCTCCCAAATTTTCTGAATTATATTTTTAAAAAAATAAGATATACAAAATGAGTAAAAAAATACCTCTGTTGGATCCACTGGACGTTCAACCGAAGTCTTCTGTTCTCCTGAATGATCACCTCCTTCCGCAATCTCTTCGGTTGAAGCTTTCAGCGTATCGCCGCTATCATTGCCAATACCGACTTGAATATCCGGTGCAAGACCCTTCTCCTTATAAAAAACACAGGCCAAAGTATATAAAATATATGAATCTAATAGATAAAAAACTATATTAAATACATAAATACATAGAATGTATTTGTTGATGATGTCCAAACGCAGTAAACAAATACATAATGAAAACAGTGAACAGTCATCTTTGTCAAACAAAACGGTACATAAAAAAAATACATGACACTACTGTTTTTCATATCAATAACAAATACATAAATACACTAAAAAAAACATATACCTTTCTTTGGATGCACGTCACCGTATCGGTCTCCGTGTGAGTATCGTCACCATGGTCCATGTAATCATCAGATTGTTGATGTAAGTTGCCATCATGTAAAGGGACTTGAGTTTCACTGTCATCATCCTAAAAAAAAATATGTATTTGTTAGATACATATGCTTCCTACTTCACATTGAAGGCAATCGTTTGAATATGTATTTATTGATTTTTTTACCTTTTCTGAGTTTTGATTCCCTTTGACATGTTCCAAAACTTTTTTGAAATTTTTATCAATAGTTTTGCGAAGATCCTTGAGCTCAGTAAAAACAACCTTGAATTCAGCAAGCACCTAAATGGTAAAAACAACAAATTCATCGTAAAAATCCTCATTTGTTGTAGTTTGATGAATATCAAAATAAAATTAGAAAACTTACTTCCTGCTTAAATTGATTAAGTTCGTGCCTCAAACTTGTGAGGTCAGGCGATGTCTTGGTTGATACATCGTCAACAGGAACGCGGTGGACACTTGGAGCCGCTTTTTCTTTTCCTTTGATTGATTGGCTTATCTACCACCGAAAGCAGATTTTTTAGATGATTGACCAACTGTAGGTTTTTTTGGGATTGTGGTTGGTGGCTTCTGACCAAGCAATGTTGCCGTCAACATCTTCCTGGGCTTCTTGTGCGGTGGAGATTTTGAAGCATCGTTCTTTTGAGTTTTCTTGGCAGCGGCAATATGGGGAGGTGTTGTGGTAAAATCTGCATATTCATTTTCCTCCTCTTGGTGTGTTTGGGATGGTGGTGCACGTACGTGGCCGTGTATAGACCAAGCTTCTCAACCTCGATATGGTCGGAACAATGTTGTTGAATTTACAACTAATCCCACACATAATGTATTGTGACTGTCAGTTCAGAAGCTTGTGTATTTTACAAATACACACGGACCGAGAATCTTTGAAAAAAATACCTACACAATGACCGAGATTCTTTGAAAAAATACCTAACTGTATCTTACAAATACACAGAAGCCAAAATACGCAAAATGCACGTGTAAAAAAACTAGTTGATAAGCATATATTTAATGTAAGTATTTTACCTCACCGTCCTTAAACATGCCCAACATCAAGTAGTTAACGATGGCTTTTGGTTCTTGTTCTCCAGTTAAACATTCTTGGGATTGACTTCCGGTTTTAACCATTAAATTAGGGTCAACATTAGAGCAGCACTCATATATCCACACTTGCATAGCAAAGGAAACCCCGTAGACAATAAAAGCTGCTTCGGCTTGTCCATCTTGTGGTGAATACTCTTAATCAAATCATCGAATGCTTCCTTACCCCAAGTATATTCATTGTCTTGTTCACTCTCCCAAGTCAAAATGATGTCTTGGGGCCGTGACGTTCCTCTTTTCACTTGAAAGTATGTAATTATGAATGAAATACGGATAGCAATCTTTCTGACATCTTCATCTGCGTTATCACCAACACCCCAATCCTTGTCTTCAAAGCACTTATTTAAAGTCATCTTTAAAACACTATTACCGAACCACCGAAATATTGATCCAACAATACGTTAGGACCCTCGTCGAAAACAATTTCATCCCGTAACACTTCAAACCAGTAATTAAAGCAAATTCAAAAAGACCGAATGTCAATTCCGTCCCATTAATATCGATAACAAACGCATCGCTATTACTACGCTTCAATTCCCTAACCATAAAACACCTAAATAACTGACCCTGCACCTCGGTATCAACTTGCATCTGCATATATTTTCCAAAAACAGTCTTGGAAAATAGCTTGAATTGTCTATCGGTCAGTTTTTCCTTCAACTCATCCTTAATGTTATTGTTCATATATGAAGCATAACGTATCGGTTGAGTGGGGGGACGTTTAACCAGGAATTTGGAGGCCTGAAAGTTTGAATAGAATGGCAACACATGAGATACAAAAATACATGCGAATGCTATCCCATATGAAGTGTTGATCAATAAATACATGCAAACAAAAACACAGTCATTAATTTGGAGGCTGAAAGTTTGAATAGAATGGCAACACATGAGATACAAAAATACATGCGAATGCTATCCCATATGAAGTGTTCAGATCAATAAATACATGCAAACAAAAACACAGTCATTAAGATGTTTAGATGACAAAAGTTGAACAAATACACCTTTTATCTGAAACATACACATGCCTGCTTTTTAAAACATACATAACCAGTTCTTAATTTGAAAAATTGCACAAATGTGAGGAATTACAAATACATGATACATAGTTTGATATTTTGATAACAAAAAATGTTTAGTGAAATACATGACACAGTTGTATGTATGTTTTATATACACAATATTTCAAAACACAATAAAAATAAATACGAATGCTATCCCCTCTATTAATGAAATGTTCAGATCAATAAATACATGCAAAAACACAGTTATTAAGATGTTTAGCTGACAAAAGTTGAACAAATACCCCTTTTATTTGACATTTACACATACTGCTTATTAAAACATACATAACTTTGTTATTAAAATTGAAAAAATACATAAATGTGAGGAATTACAAATACATGATACATAGTTTTATATGTTGATAACAAAAAATGGTTAGTGAAATACATGACACAGTTCTACGTATGTTTCATATACAAAACTAATTCAAACAATACAAAAATATATACGAATGCTATCCCCTCTATTAATGAAATGTTCAGATCAATAAATACATGCAACTATACTTACGGATGCGGTCAAAAATACATGAATCATTAACCGAATTTGAGCAACATGTACAATATAATTTTATTCACAAAAAATATATATATAATAAATGAATAAATCCTGCTTGTTCATCGTTAATTGTTGTTCTCCGACATCTGTCTCTACAACATTTTTCCCTTTGCTACTATAAGCAACATCGGATGTTTTTCTCCTCTTTGTGGCGGTATCAAAATCATTTTTTTTTCCAAATTAACAGTTGAAGGATTTCTGATTCTGGAAGGATCATGGATTTTCTTAGATCTCCTTTCAGCAACAAGTTTCTCAGCAGAAGCTGCATCAACATCATGTTGTTGCTGAGAAATACCCAAATCAAACGAAGGGGAATCTAAATTTTGAAGAGTATGTGGGATACCTCTTGTAACCCTACCAGATGTGCTTTCATCCGCCATTAATTGATGATTTTCACTACTCAAAATGGGAAACCCTAAGCATTGAAAGTTATAATTTTTGAAAACAGTCAAGAATATAGAATTAAGTTGACTAAAATACACAAAAAAATGAAAAACTTACACAAATACACAGCCACACCCACGAATCTCGACACAGTAAATGTAGTGGAATCGTGCTTGATGGTAATGGATAGATTCTGATGAGAAAAAAAAGGCTAAAATTAATGGAAAGGGAGAGAGAAACTAAAGTATATTACGTGCGTTTCAAAAATGGGAAGATGAGATAGTGTTTCCCTTTATTTACGGTGTATTTGTGAACTGATAAGTGGAAGTTACTGTTGTATCTATAATGGGTAATTTAGAAAATTAATTAGCTATTATTATTAATTTTAATAAAAGGTAGTTATTAACATTAAATAGGTAGTAAAAGTAGCTATAACAAGTAAATTTTACTTCCAAAGCATCTAGTTCACTTTAGTTGTTCTTTTATAACTTAAAAGGCACATATCCATACTATATATCATTTGACAACTAAGTTCTTGGATGGTTTTCATTTCTTGTTAACCGATCATAATAGAAAATATCAGTGCAATCCATCTGAGAATTAGAGATCAATAATTTCATTATATCAACAAAGCATATACTTCTAAAAGAACATGCAATCACAGAAAAACAATCAAGCAATTTCCACTATAAAAACGTTTCATCAGAATCAATCAAAACTCCATAAGTTTCATTAATCATGTTTCACTTTCTCGGTGCAAGGAAATGAATCACCTAGAAAAGAGGGATGAAAATGAGAAGGTTTTTAGTGAGCAACTCAATAGAGCAAAATAATCTTTTTTGAAGCAAATATTTGGAGGAACTCCCAAATTCAAATCAAAACTAACAATGATTAGGGTAGAGTGGAAACTCATGAATCACAAGAAAACCCTAGAATGAGTAATCAAATAACAGGAATATAGAAATTTTATCCGAAACGACATGAGTGGATAGACACCTTTGGAACCACCGCCGCTGCCATAGCCTTTAATTTGTAAAAATGAAAATTAAGGACGATCTAGAATGTTTTAGAGGAAGGTCAAAAGGACATGTTGCTTAGATATGATGTGAAAAGTCTGGAATGCCCTCAACTTGATTTTTTGTTGACATTAAGCAGACACGTCGAAACCAGCGTTTCTATAATGTAGAGAAATTTATATACACTAAACATGATAACTAATTAATGGCCCCTAAAGGCCAAAGTGAGTATGTTGAAGAATTAGACGAGTAAATGTACTCCAAGTTGAAATATAATCATACAGTTACATTGGACATAATGGACTATGGGAAACCCAAAAATGTATTGGGCCTTTTTACCCTTTGGTCTAAAGTTAGACTTTTTTTTTATTGATTTTAACTCTGACCAAGGTCTAAATTAAGGAAATGTGTCAAATGAATTAGTTTTAGGCCGTTAAACATTATTTTGCATAGACTGGAGTTATTAGGAGGAGATTGGACATGGAAGGCAATATTGAAATAGTAAACTTAGCTCAACGTCAGCTTCTTCATCTATTTGATCGTTAGCTTCTCCATCTACTTTCAGTATTTGCTCTGAGCCAGTGATTGGCCTTGATATGATAGAGGATTGACTAGAGACTTCAACTAACGTCCACTACATCTCTCTCAATGCTTTCTCCAGAATAGTCACCATTGGCATATATAGTTTCAGACACTACTGCCTGCTCAAGTTCTACTCCAGCATCCTTCACGTCCAGACTTTTATTACCAATTTCAGGATCCGCTACTTTGATTTCCTCGGTTGCAGCTACCACTTCACCAATCTGAACATCTTTAAAATTTTCTTGCTTTTTGTTGATGACAGCAGTTTCCTCATTCTCCACAGGACGGACTATATTATTTGTTGTCACAATGATGTCATGGCCATTGTATCTTTGAAAGTTGGAAAATTTAGATTCATCTTCAGTGAGATGGTGCCCATATCATGAATCAACGATCCAGTCTCTTTCAAGATTAATGGAAGTCATGACATCCACCTGGCGTATCTCAGCTACAAAGCACCTCCCCAGTGGTCGTCGTCGTCCTCCTCCTCCTCTTCCTCTTCCTTTTCTTCCTCTTCCTCTTCTTCCTCCTTCTCCTTTTCCTCTACCTCTTCTTTCTCTTCGTCCTCCTTCTTCTCTTTCTCTTCTGCGTCCTCTTCCTCTTCTTCGTCCTCTTTTTCTTCCCCGTCTTCGTTTTATTCCTCCTCTTTCTCATGCTTTTTCTCTTCCTCTTCATCTTCTTCTTTCTCTTCCTCTCTCTCTTCCTTTTCCTCCTCTCTCTCCCCCTCTTCCTCTCCCTCTTCCTCTCCCTCTTTGTCCTCTTCCTCTTTCTCCTCTTCCTTTTTCTCTTCGTTATGTTCTTCTTCTTCTTCTTCTTCTTCCTCCTCCTCTTATTCTTTTTCCTCCCCCTCTTCTTATTCTTCCTCTTCCTTCTACTCATCTTTCTCCTCTTCCTCTTCATCTTCATCTTCCCCCTCTTTTTTCTCTTCCTCCCCCTCTTTCTTCTCTTCTTCTTCTTCTTACTTTTTCTCTCTCTTCCTCCTCCTCCTACTCCTCTTCCTCTTCGTCTTGTTCTTCTTGTTCTTCTTCTTCCTCCTTCTCCTCCTCCTCTTCTTCTTCCTCTTCCTCTTTCTCTTGCTCCTCTTCCTCCTCCTCGTCCTCTTCTATTTCTTCTCCTCCTCCTTCTTCTTCTTCTTCTTCTTCTTCTTCTTCTTCTTCTTCTTCTTCTTCTTCTTCTTCTTCTTCTTCTTCTTCTTCTTCTTCTTCTTCTTCTTCTTCTTCTTCTTCTTCTTCTTCTTCTTCTTCTTCTTCCTCTTCTCCTTCTTCTCCTCCTCCTCCTCCTCCTCCTCCTCCTCCTCCCCTCTTCCTCCTCCCCTTCCCTTCGTCCTCCTCCTATTCCTCGTCCTCGTCCTCGTCCTCCTCCTCCCCTTCGTCCTCCTCCTCCTTCTTTTTCTCTTTCTTCTTCATCTTCTTCTCCTCCTCTTTCTTCTTATTCTTCTACTTCTTCTCATTCTCCTTCTTCTTCTCCTCCTCCTCCTCCTTCTTCTTCTTCTTCTTCCTCGTCCTCCTCATCCCCTTCGTTCTCCTCCTCCCCTTTGTCCCGTTCCTCTTCTTCCTCCTCATCTTCCTTCTCCTCCTTCTTCTTCTCCTTCTCCTCCTTCTTCTCCTCCTCCTCCTCCTCCTCCTCCTCCTCCTCCTCCTCCTCCTCCTCCTTCTCCTCCTCCTCCTTCTTCTTCTCCTCCTCCTTCTTCTTCTTCTGCTTCTTCTTCTTCTTCTTCTTCTTCTTCTTCTTCTTCTTCTTCTTCTTCTTCTTCTTCTTCTTCTTCTTCTTCTTCTTCTTCTTCTTCTTCTTCTTCTTCTTCTTCTTCTTCTTCTTCTTCTGAGCTTCTTCTGAGCTTTTGAGAAATATTGCTTTCTTTTATTCGGCAATATCTTTTTGTGTGTCCTACTTTGCCACATCGATAGCATTTGAGAGCCTTCTCATAGTTATTAGTAGACTCTCCCTCCTTTTCTGGCGTGCTTGAACCACTTTGAAATTGAGAGTGTGGCTTATCTCTGGCTGCTTTCCCTTTGAAGTTCCTTTTGTGGCTACAAGAGCCTTTCCTTCCCCTTCTTGACAAATACATCGGCCAACTGTTTGGCTAGTAGCTCTTGTGACGACAACAAATTCTCAAATTCTTCCAAGGGTGGTTGTTGAGCCCATCCATGAATTGATGTAACAAAAGGAATATATTCTGACTTCAAACCACGAATGATAATTCTTCTCATTCGTGCCTCAGAGATAGCCTCATCCGGATTTAATAAAAAGATCTTTGAATATAAGTTCTTAATCCTAGAAAAGTACTCGGCAATAGAAAGATTACCTTGAGTGGTGTTAGCCAATTCATTGTCCAATATTTGTAACCCGGCTTTATCCTTCTTGTTGAACAAGAGATCAAAGGTCCTCCATATTTCATGTCTTTGGTTTGCACCTTAAAATATGATCAAACAAATTATGCGAGATGGACCTCTTTATGATGAACTCCGCCTTCACATTGATATGCTTCCACTTCTTTTATGCGTCGCTATTTCCGGTCCGTCGGAAGGAGGACTTATGTAGCTCCCATTAATTAACAACATCTCACAAATCCTTGCCCACAAGGTATGACTCCGTACATGTTTTCCATACCTTGTAATGGGATTGATTCAACAACTCCATCCCAGTCCTTTAACACGACTGGCCAAATCCATTTAGAGAAACCAGTTGAATTTACCACTAACCTGATATTGAAATAAAATCCAGAAGCCATCTATGGCTATGACTCTGATACCATGTAGGGAATATAGCAGAAGAAAAAGTAAATAGGGGAGACCTTTTGCTAGCCCAAGATCGTTAGATAAGATCGGAAGATTCAACTGAAGAAGAGGAAGCTATGAAAGGAGAACTTGGTTATGGAAGAAGACTTTCTTGAATAACTTTGAAGTGGAGTTGTATTGGGTTGGTTAGAAATGACTAAGCCCACCCCTATTTATACTTGTGTAGGGATGGTTCTAGAAATTATTCTAGATACATTACAAGAAAAATCTAGTAAACTTTATCTTCTACCACTACTCTAGAATATCTATATTTTTCTTTAAGATAATTATCCAAGATCCTACATTAGACTATTTTAGATCCCTTACTAAATATCTAGAATTTTTTACAACTCCAAAAAATCAACTTTATTTCTTCACAGTAGTAACTAGTAACCCTAAGTGTCTGGGATCAACTGTGTATGTGAGATGACGAGCATATACATGAGAACCAGATTATTTCTTGGGCCGGTAGTATATCTCTGTTACTATAATATGTGATGATCAGTTGGTTTATGCTTTGTTGATGTTTATATGTGCATATTGTAATATGCTTATATAATGTTTGGTGCACATTGTATATGTTGGCATAACATTATGGGTTATATGTATGTTGTGACACATGCAACGTTCGGATATTCATGGACGTAGATTATATTTTATTTGTGTTATGACATACATGATTCGAATATTCATACACATCACATATGTTTGATTGTTGAGCATATAGTGATGAGTATGGTGGATTCCATTGCAGTGTACACACAGATCCATGGCGTGCAGGTTTACATACATTTCAAATAGTTGAATATTTTACTTACTTTATCACCACACATATCGTTATATGCTTTTTTTTTTTTTTCGAGAAAGAAAACTTTTATTTATTGTCTGTATTTTTTTTTTTTTCAAAATCCATCACCATCGTAGTGATGGGGGGTTTGGCAGGACCCCTACCATGTCCATTGATTCCAAAGTACAATACATTGGAGGGGGACATGGTACCTTACCTCCTTACACAAGATTACATTCAAAAACTATACAAAAGATATACTAATGCATTGAAACTTTAAATCAGTTAATGCATATCGCGTAAGTCACCTCACGGAGGTTCAAAGTACCAACCTGCATTCTTTTTAACTCTCCTTCTAAAGGAAGGAAAGTTGAGCTTATTCATTCTGAGTGGTCCTCTAGCTTCCATCGGCAAGTCGCCTTCATTCAAAAAAATTCTAGGGACTTGTATTTTGGTTGCATATTTAGCTAGGGCATCTGCCACCTCATTTCCTTATGCTTAATCCGTACATAAATTGCATGCGGTTGATGATTCTTTTATACTGATTAGTACATACGATTATATAAGTTATATATGTGCAGGGCATTAAAAATTCAGTCAGCCTTTTCTATAACGGCATCCTCCTCATATAACAACACCTCTTTATAACAATCAAGTTTTTTCGGAACTGATTTTTTGTGTTATATTTTACCTCTCTATAACAACAATAATCATCTTTATAACAGTATGCTCTTTGTAAAATTACCCCTCTATAGCAGCTATCTTCTTTTTCGATAATATAATGACTAATCACTTTTATAGAAATAAAATCTCTAAGATTACCAATAATAGGTCTAAAAATTTTGACCAAGTAATTTGATTCTTTAATACACTATTTATGACAAAAAATATTATATAAATAAATATTTTCATCATTAAAATATTTTCCCTTGTTATACAAAGTGTAATTAAGTTTAGAATTTGGCAACTAAAAATGAAAAATTAGATTTATGCATTTTTTTGCCTATAATAGTGAAATATCATTTAAATTATTAATGTTGTTATAGGTGTATAATAGCTATTCACTATAACAGCCAAAAAATTCGGACCAAACGATGGGGTTATAGAGAGGTTTGACTGTAATAGTATTTTCTTTATTGCATAAGTCTCACCACGACCTTTTAAGGGACTATCGATGAGATCAACTGAGTATACGTTTGTACTCACCCCTTTGTTGGGATTTTAAGGTGTTAATGGGAAATTAGAAAAAGGTACCTTTTGGAGTGCACTCAAAAGGCACCTTTTGGATTGCACCTCTACATCTCACCCTTTCATTGCCTATAAATTCATAGGCCTAGCCTCAGATTTTAGACACAGAAAATCTGAATTCTTCTTCCTCTAAACGTTTCTCTATATTACTTTTCAAAACAAAATTATAGTAGAGTCGTGTGATTTGGTGGCGGATTTGCATTCGACGAAGTTGGTGGGGTTTGAGGTACCGCTACGCCATCAACAGGTATTCATTTTATCTTGGGAGGAAGTAATCGATAACCTCGGGTATAGTGAGGGGACTAAATTCCTTAAGGACAGAGTAAATTCTGTGAACGCAGATATTTTCAGTTTAATACATTTTACGTTTCTCAAGATTAATTCATGTTTTTGGTTTACTGATATTGAACATAGATTTTCTAACAAGCTTAAGGAATTTAGTGTATATTTTCTGTGTTCGCCATGAAAACAAACAATATATATTGATTGTTGTGAAGAACAAATGAGCGGCGGGTTGATCCATAACAAAGGAAAATTCTTCGTTAATAATGGAGAAGATACTTTTGGACTTGTATCTGTTGATATGTGATTAGTAAAAGGTTAGTAATTTAAATTTGTGTTAGCCATCTTAACGAAAATATTTTTCTCCGGCTAGTTTGACTTTGTGTCAAAGGTATAAAGGGACGTGTATATTCTCCAAAGGTTACCATGCAAAATGGTACGTGTTGGAATAGTAAAATTATTTATCGGATGACTAATTAATAAATGTCATCTTAATGACGCAAAGCCTTGTGCTGAGGCCACTACTGCCGTCATTTGTTGCAAAATGTTTCATGGTTTTCCAATAAATTTTGGATCAAACTTTGTGAATCTGATCCAAAAATTTTCGTTTCTGCCCATAGTTGTAACGGCAATTGTGAACTAAGAAGTATTTTCTCCTCTTGAGATTAAATAGTAGTGTTTCTACGAAAAGTGGACATGCTTGAATAATATTTTTTCTAACAGATTTCTTGAAAGAAATTTGTGTTGAAAAACTTAATTTCAGATGCGCCAATAACGAAACCCAAGCGGCGTTTGACAAAAGGAAGTCCTAGTAATTTCTAAACCTTGATAAGATTGGAGAAGAAGGTTATTCTTTTCAGAAGTGGAAAAAATATTTCATTATTCTTTTCAGAGGTGGAAAAAATATTCTTTTCAGAAGATAAAAAGTACTTTTCAGAGATAAAAAAGTATTATTTTCAGAAGATAAAAACTATTCTTTTCGGAGACTAAAAACCTTTGTGGTTTTCTACTCCGTTGTTTGGAGATTAAAATCTGCGTGATTTTCTACTCCAAGTTACTACTCAGTTTAAAGAATATAAAAACTTTACCGATCTAGTAACGTTCGTTGGTTTGAAGATATAAAATCTTCACTGACTGTTTATTCGCCTTGAAGAGATAAAATCTTCACCGATTTATTAAATCTATTTCTGTCAAAATTTATTCGGTTTGAAGATTTAAAAACTTCACCGTTTGTTCTAACAATCAGAACGATCAATGGCAAGAGAATTATCTACTGGATGGATGATAGATACACAAGGTTGGAAGCGGAAGTTCTATAAAGAAAAATGACGAAGGAAATAGCTTCAATTTTGTGTTCGTGTGGATTCCAAATAGTCATGGGATAAATGGTCTTGGTTGTTGAGTCACAGAATTGGGATTCATAATTTTCAATTGTGAGATTCTGTAAAATGCCGAAGACATTAAAGTTGAACTCAACCCAACGATAACCAAATTGCCATTAGTTTGGCCCTGATCTCTTAACTGATCTTGACCAAAACAGGACACAAGGGAATTAACGAATTGTCATACATGAGTTTATGGATTTTGGTACTTTTGGTTACTTTAATTATCAGTTATGTCTCTTGTGATTTATTGGGATCGGATGTTCTCGTGTGGCAATGGTAACGAGTCTGATGACATAACCAAGTGATAAATTTGACTATCATTATGGACAGTAAAATACTTGTTGATAAGCCTATAAACTTACATAGTTTATTAATGGCAAACGTGCCTAAAGGGTAAGAAGGTTACAAAATTTCCATTCCCCCTCTTATGTTGATGTTG
>NC_081342.1:54594971-54600104 GCF_029784015.1 Lycium ferocissimum | reverse complement strand
ATATCCGTAGTTTTTGAAGGATGGGTTGAAATTTGGGTCCTAGATAAAGAATCCAAATCCGCAAGTGGATATGTTTTCACGATTGGTGGAGGAGCGGTGTTATGAAATTCATCCAAACAGACATTTATTGCTCGCTTTACAATGGAGTCTGAGTTCATAGCTCTAGACAAAACGGTGAAGAAGTTGAATGGCTCCGGAATATCTTAGGAGATATTCCTTTCTGGCCTGAACCTGTGGCACCTATATGCATACATTGTGATAGCCAAGCAGCAATAGAAAGGGCAGTGAGCGTTATGTATAAGGGAAAATCTCATCACATACGACGGAGACACAATATCGTTCGACAACTACTCTTTAGTGGAGTTATCACAATTGACTATGTAAATTCAAGAGATAATGTATCAGATATACTTACAAAAGGCCTAACTAGAGAGGCGGTTGAAAGATCATCGAGGGGAATAGGTTTAAGGCCTAGGACATGTCATTATGGCGGTAACTCTACCTTGTAGACTAGAGATCAAAGAGCTAGGTTCAAATAGATCAAACAAAGTTATGAATGACCGTTCAACATTGTCAAATAGCTCAACCTATTCTCATGATGAAGACAATGTTCAGAAACAAGGATAAAACATTAAGGCTTTTTAACAAGTTAATAAAGCTTAAGCTTTTTAATGGTTTCTAAGTTTGGCAGGTATGACCAAATAGTGTATCTACGGGATGACACATTTAGGAATCACCTATCTGAGTGTGAAGTGTAAGCTGCTTCAAGGAGTATATTAGGTAAAGGCCCATGCTCTATGAACTCATGAAACCAGGCGGTGTTCGTGGCTGAAACGAACACAACAGTGAGAACCAAAGACAGTTAAAGGGTTAATTGTGTGACATGTGGTTGTCTAGGTATGTACCAAAGCTCGACGGTTCAAAGATATCAAATTTAACGATTGATCGAGTATATCCAACATATGTTCACTATGGAAAGTTCAAAGGAAAACCTACTTATCCAGATGCAATTAATCCTTGCTTACGAATCACACAATTTTTTATGCATGTTTTAATCATAGAGTCATTCCCCATTCATATGGGGGATTGTTTGGATTTTAAGGTGTAAATGGGAAATGAGAAAAAGTACCTTTTGGAGTGCACCCAAAAGACACCTTTTGGATTGCACCTCTCCATCTCACCCTTTCATTGCCAATAAATTCAGAGGCCTAGCCTCAGATTTTAGACACAGAAAATCTGAATTCTTTCTTCCTCTAAGCTGTTCTCTGCATTAGTTTTCAAAACAAAACTATAGTAGAGTCGTGTGATTTGGTGCCAGATTTGCATTTGACGAAGTTGGTGGGGTTTGAGGTACCGCTACGCCATCAACATGTATATCCGTTTTATCCTGAGATGAAGTAATCCATAACCTCGGGTACAGTGAGGGGATTAAATTCCTTAAAGACAAAGTGAATTTTGTGGACTCGGATATTTTCATTTTTATGCATTTCACGTTTTTCAGCTTAATTCCATGTTTCGTTTACGATGTGAACACGTATTTACTAACACCTTCCCTTCTCTTCTTATGTAGCGTTTTGCAGATTAAATATCGAGTACCATTGTACCAACGAACCACACGACGATCACGATGCAGATTGACAATAATTCCAATGGTGAAACCAACCACTTTAGTTAGTCATGTGGTGGCCAGAACTCTTATATTTCGATTTCCATTTTCAGTAATATCGAGCTTCATCCCATCTGTATTGATCATACTTGCTCTTGAATCTATAGATGGGCTTAGAGACCTATGTAGTTTAAGTGTGGACTTCGAATTTGGTTATAAATCTATGATTATATGATTATTATTGTTGTTGAATCTCTTGTAATGAATTGAATGATTTGAAACTAATTTAACGTGACAAATTCTAAGCAAATATCTGCTTTAAAGGTCGAAAAACTCACCAAGTAATGATGAATTAGTCCATGCGACTTCTCAATTTTGTTTATGAAAGTAACATATGCTTCACTTTTGTAAGCTTTGAGCAACTAGAAAATAGAAATACAAAGAGTTGAGCCAATTTTATACACTTGTTCTATTGTATTAACCACGATTTTTCTTGACGTCTAGTACAACCATTTAAATCCAATATCCTCTATCATGAACTAATGTTATTCGGCTGCAAAGATGAAAACCTTTCGCACATTAAAATATTCACACGAAGTTTAGTTAATTTAACTCTAAGAGAGACAATGATCATATGTCAACTAAGATAGCTAGCTAGGGCCTCCATTTATTTTCTGTATCATAGTTTAATTAGTCTAATATATGTAGTCTTTTTTCTTCCATATTTTTACAAACGATACATGATAATAAAAGTAACTTTTATAAGCTTTAAAAAGATTGATATTTTCGTGGACTGTGTTCATCGTGTGTAAAAGACATAATTATCACGATTAAATGATAAAATTCATAAGTAAAAAATTGATGATGCATGTCATGTTATTTTTTAGTTTTGTATAAACACTGGGTAGAAGTCTCTTTTTTTTTTTTTTTTTTTTTTTAATCTCTATAAAAATCGAATTTTTTTTCTGAAACTTACGTGTAAAATGGTAAAGGGCCAAATATATCCAAGTACTATCGAAAATAATCTAAATATACCCCCTATTACGCCTGCTAGAGGAGTTTCTTTGGTTTCTTATTCTGGATGAAACAATCCCACTCCTCTCTTCAACTCAGTCAACATTACTCCTTGAATTCTGCTCAGTTTTCATCGCCATCGCCTACGCCGAGGAGGCAAAATTAACAACCGGCGGTGGTTGTGGTGTAGGGAGGAGATGGGGTTGTTGGGGGCGGTGGGAATGGGATAGGAAGAGAGATATGGAGGTAAGAAGAGTGATGGAAAGAGTGGATTCGAATGACTTGGGAAAGTGGGACGGAGTTGTTTAGCCATTAGAGTTGCTTCATCAAGTGCTTGTATTAGCTCAGTTATAGCTCCTCTCTCTGATATTATTTCCATCTCCATTCTCTTTGAAAGTACATAGTATTTGATATTTTACACGACCTTATAACACAAGAGGGGGTAAATTGGGTTATGCCTAATTTTCGTTTAAGTGATGGACCAGGTTACTTTTTCTGTTTCTTAAGACTAAATTGTGGAATTGTAAGAAACAATAAAGTAACAGTACAATATTTTTACATGGAAAGCACCCGACTCACAAGAGCGAAAAATCACAACCTAAACCACTGCAGGATTTGTCCTGAACTTCACTAAAGCTGTGAGACTCAACAAAATTCAGATTACAAGAGATGCAACCTATGAACCAACTCTAATCCCTCTTACAACAATCTACAAAGACTGTTGAGTCGCCTCCGAGTTATGCTTAACCTGGAGCTGAATTTAACTAAGATTTTACATAAAATAATGCTTCTAAGAAAGCTAGAAATAGATACAACTTAATCACAATCCCAATACAAGTTATTTAGACTTGAAGACAGTGAAACATATGATTATGAAACAGGTTTTTCAATCTGGTCGCACTTGATAGCTAGTCAGAACTCTCTCAAATTTGCTCTTGCTTATTGGCTTGATTTCTTCATTTACTCTCAGTATAAGTGCGTGAGTCTCTTCAATGAAAGACAGACATATATGTAGTGAACTATGAAGGCAAATGGCATAGTCACAAACACTATAGTATAGAGACTGGAAGATGTGATAGTATTTAAGATGAAGACAACTCTTTTGCATTCACACGGCCGTAGATATGCATGGTGAAAGTCCAAAGCTTATCTCAGATGAGCGTACCATAAAGTCCAAGATCTTGTACGCGATATCAATATCAAGAAACTCCTTCATTCTAAGAGTGCTGCCATAGCCGGATTCTGGAATGGAACATGAAAATTCTTACGTGGCTCATTTAGTGTAACCTACTTGTTCTATGTTAATGTATTTGGTCCAACCCATTTATTTGGTCCAAATTATTTTGCCAATCATCAAAACATACTAAGTCCAACAAATTTTCCCTTTTTTGTGAATTATAAAATATTACAGAGTATACATCTTCCCCCTTTTTGACATCATCGAAAAATCTATTCCATTATGCAAAAAGACGAGTTGAAATGTTTTAGTCAAGTCAATATAATACTCATGTCCGCTAGAGCTATCACAAATACAATCATAACAAAATTAAGAAGTCTCAATTGTGTATCTTAGGATATTAGTTAAGTAAGATTAACACATCAATTTATAAGAGAAGCAGATTTGTTTCATTTAATAACAAGTATGGGGACCACCACCCTCTTTGCAATTCAAATACAATCCAAACCAGAACAACCAAAAAGCAGGAAGAACAACAGATTAAAAATTGAGAAATTGAAAGATGATGACATTAGGAAATAGGAAGGGATTAGTTTGGAGGTGTGGAAGAGGATGGGGATCCTTTTGTAGCAGCAGGTACAATATTTTTACGCTTTGAGAGTTATTGAGCTCTCTTGACCAAGTTCAGCCTGTAGACTGGATATTTTGGCAAGAAGGCCAATCTTCTCAATCATATATGCAACATGAATTTGATCAATTGCATTGCTAAGAGTTACTTTCAAAGACTCAAATCTCAGCATTTTTTGCAGCCAACTTTTTCCCTCATCGTCAACAGTCTTGCATTGGAACCCCTTGATGAACCAGGTAGTACAATTGAGTTCTCCTCTCCAATCACATCCTTTGTGGTATAATACTGCCAGACCTTCACCTTCAACTTCCATTGGAAGTGTTCTATCACCTCAGCCAACTAGTAACCATAAGGTAAGGCATGCCTTTTTTTGTCTTGCTGAATCATTTTGGTCATATGCTGAATAATGAGACAGGACAGGCGCAACGACCCGATCGGTCGTTTGATGCTCTATTGTACGTTTCATCCATTCTAGAAGCTCTGTAATAATTATTCTAACATGTTTGAAGTCAAATGGATGTCATTTGGTTCACTTTGAGAGAAGGTTTCACTTTGGAAATTCTGTCATTCAATTATTTGGATAAATTGTTTATTTTGGAAAAACGTGCTCTGATTAGCGATCTAAATATTCTATTAGATTTAAAATATTATTTGTAAAACCCCTCCCTTATTTAACATTTAAACCGCCCAATTTTAAATCTAGGGTTG
>NC_081342.1:54557348-54594871 GCF_029784015.1 Lycium ferocissimum | reverse complement strand
AGGCAAGTAAACAATCAAATATGGTTACAAAGAAAATACAAGTCATCTCATGGTAATAAGAACCACAATAGATATCTGTAACATCAAGTCATAGCCTTAGAGATAGTCTCTAATCCTCGAGTCCATGAACCCAAAAGTATGTATTAATCAGGCACACGACAACTCTAGTCAATAATCAACCAAGGAATCAATGCGGAAACATATCATGCAATACAATAAATACAACAACCAAAATAAGAGATGTGAATGGATGTAATATGAATACACGTGCGATGCAATGCAACGCACTGGCCAGCTGTCTCATATCGTACACACATGCTACGGACGAAATACCTCCACGTCTAAATAGTCATGACCGATGGGGGACTTGCGAAGTCTATGTACCTATTGCGGCGTGCAACCTGATCCCAATATATGTTGCTGCGTGAAACTCGATCCAAATATATGTTGCGGCGTGCAACCCAATCCCAGTATATATATTGCAGCATGCAACTCGATCCAAATATATATTGCGGCATGCAACCCGATCCCAATATGTATGTTGCGACGTGCAACCCGATCCAAATGCATGAGTATGAATGCATGAATGATAGAAATAAGCTCACAAATGAGTAAAGTACACTTCAAGCCTAAATCAACCATTTCATAACACAACTTATCAGTTCCAGCCTTAAACTATATGTTGAGACCCGAGTCACAACTCAACGTATCAATAACCAACCTTTCCTCTATAAAAGATAATACCCAATAAATTAGAGATAACGGTTTCACAATCACAATATGGAAACTAAATAATGAGTCCAATATCACATATATGGCAACAAGCCAATACACAACAAGAGGCAACAATCACATATGAGTATGGAATGTATGCCATACACTTCCTCAGCCTCAATTAGACACATTAATCACAAAAGTCCTCAAATTTATATTATAATATACAAATCAACATTTCATAACAACATTCCCCTTTCATATGCTAGTGGAATAATAAGAGGGAAAGGGGCAAGTATGTAATCACAAGAATATCACACATCGCCAGTAGGGCGACATGCCCAATCTCAACAATCATGGCGACGAGCCAAGTCAATCAACAATACCAACCTAAGAATATCCATCCCAACTTCATACTCGAAGGGTTAACATGCTTTCTCCGTCAATAACTAACTTCTATATATGCTTCGCTAACTGAAGCCTAATAGAAAGGTAAGCCGTAACCTACCTCGCTGGAGCCACGAACAAATCCAGTTGAGCCTTGAATTTTCTCTTCGGAGAGTCTCAGAATGATTAACATCTATCAAATATGAATTCTACATTAGAACACGAATCTAAGGATACCTATATTGCCATAGTTTTACCCAAACCCTAACAATGGACCCAAAATTGCCAAACCCGAGCCACAAGGGAAAAATCATAATTTTAATAAAAATTGAATTTAATATAGTCAAAAAAGTATCGTACGATTCTAAGCGAGTCCTACGATACCCATATTGCTATACTTTAATTTGAAACCCCAAAACGAACCAAAAAAGGTAACCCCGAGCCCGTAAGGGCAAAACTGAAAATTTATTTCAAAATTAGTTTACCCATAGATTAATTAGTCTAGATCCGTAAAACCCATTCAAAAAGCCATCATCTTGATCTTCAAAACTATGATTTTTGACTTTTCAACTTCTGGGTTCAGAACCCCAATTTTTCCCAATCAAACTCAGATAAAATTAATAACCAACAAAAATAATCATGGGCAAACACCAAAATAAAGGTTAGATGCTTACTCCCTCGTTGAGATGAGAACAACACCACAAAAATCACCTCAATCTGAATTGGGAAAAATGGTTCAAATAGACGGACCATATATAAATATGCGGACCGTATACGGCCAGTGTACATGGCCGTTTTTCTTAGGTGGTGCAGCCCTCTTTTTATATATATCTCGACTTCAGCCTTTCCAATTTCTTTTTTTAACACGTGTCTAAACTTACTAAAGCTCTGAAAAGCGTGTCTAAACTTACTAAAGCTCTGAAAAGCCTCTCCTACCATATCTAATCCATCCTCAAGTGAAATCAAAGATTAAAAGTGCACATCAAGTGAAGGAAGTTGGCTTTTCTATTGAAGCTCTAGTAGTACTTCTTGTGGCTGATTTGGAAAGAGCTTAAGGGTGAAGAAACCTCTATATTGGATTGTTGTTGAGCTCTGGAGTTACTACCCCATCTCCATGTTTATGATGTTATTTAGCCCTTATAATACTTGTTTGATAAAGGAACTATAAGAGAAAAGCTTAAACTTGCCTTGGAATATGCTAAAAAGAGTGGATCTTAATTGGTATTGAAATGGATAAATGAACCTGAATTGATGCTAGACTGGGTATTATTGATGTCTTATATGTAAAAGGTGAAATTATCATATATTAATATTGATAGGCAGTAAAAGAAGAGTGGTATTATTGTGTTGCAACTTGATTGTTCTATTGTAGTTGGCTTGATGCCGCGTGGTAATAGTAGATATTGGAGACTACTGTTATATCTTGATCATGATATTGTAGTATCTCACTTGTTGACGTTGATACAAAGATAGTATTCTAGACGACTTGTATAGTCTTTCATGATATGGTTGGCGTACCCATGCTTGGTACTTGTGATATTGATCTGATTATTGATGTTGATTCATACATTGCACGCATTCTCATCTCTCATGATATACTGTTGATACATTGTTGATACTTGAGGAAACACTGTGATGAGCTGGGCTCAGTTTGCATGAGAGTGATGTGAGAAGTCCGATATCCGATGGTTGTCCCGAAATCGTGGATTGAGTGGAGTGATGTGAGAGTCCGATGTCTGATGGTTGTCTCGGAATCGTAGATTGAGTGAGTACATGGACTTTGCGGGTCCCCCATGGGTTGTGCTACCGGGAAGTCTGTCACACCCCGGTCTTGATCAGGGTGTGATGGGCACCCGACCCCGTGTACGGAGCCGAGCGAACCCGCTAACTCTTATTACACATATGAACTCTTTGGATTCTTAAAACAAAATGAAGTAAAATACGTAGTAATTTTTTTTGAAAATCTTTTCGTCATTTCTCACGGTAAATACAATGTGAAAACATGGGGGCTCTGTATAATAAAACACGTCAACCGGTGAAACTCTTTTAAAGTCGACACCTTAGACCCACGACTGCGTTCGCAAAGTCTCTAATCGTAATCATGGACCATAGCACGTATATGCCGACTCGTGAAGAACTCTCCGCAGTGAGGGAGCTTGCCAACGTTGCCGGGACATCTTCTATAATGACTTCTACTCATGCGGGGTACCGCGCGCATGAAACGCAAGCCGCCCACAAGAAGGGGCGTCAGTACGAACAATGTACTGAGTATGTAAGGCATGAATAATAACATAGTAAAAAAAAAGGTATACATGAACAATAGCCGCATAGAACATAGAACATGTTAGGTCAAGCTGTGACCAGTACATAGGCATCATATACTGCATAGAGAATATAGAACATATCATAGGATAGTAGTAACCGTGTATATGAGTGCCCATGGGGGCGGATGCCATGCATGCTTACTTGGTCATATCGTCATAGCACCCCGCACGAGGCGGCCGCCCACATAGCGCCGAATACCCGCCTTCGCCATAAATCCGCGTCCCGGCATCCCGCGTCCGGGATGATAAGCCACTCGACCAGTGACAATGATACATAGTTCCTTCCCATTCCCCAAGTATACATAGTTCCCATCCCCCAACCCTTGTTCATATTTAGCATGCGCGGGAACCCAAGGAAAATCATGTACTTATCGGAGTGACGCAAGGTCGGAATCCTCCGATCGCATTATGGAATAATCATGGACGCTTTGTCTCACCTTGGAGGAATGATAATCATAAGGCGAGACTATCAACATAGAACATAGCATAGCATATCTAGTCATAGACATAGCATATCCGACGTAATCATTGTCATCATAGAATCATAGTTGTCATAGAATCGTAGTCATCATAGAATCATGGCCATCATAGGATCATAGTCATCATAGTATCATAGGCATCATAGAATCATTGTCATCATAGAGTCATAGTCATCATAGAACCATAACCATCATAGAATCATAGCCATTATAGTCATCATAGGAACATAGTCGTCGTAGGATCTTAGACATTATAGATTCATAGTCATCATAGGATTATAGTCGTTGTTTAAGTCATAAAAATTGGCAATATTATAAAACTTCGTTTTTAAAGAAAAATGTATATTTTGGAAAACACTCGTAATCTTTTAATAAGGAAAGAAAATATTGTAAAGCTTAGTTTTTAAAGAAAGATATATGTTTTGGAAAATACTTGTAATCTTTTGGTAAAGAAAATCATACCTTGGGGTCGAGGGTTTAGTTAAAATAATTATTATTTAGCGGTAGGGATAATACCCAAAAATTTTATTGGTCATAGTGTAGAAATAAACCTAGTATAACCATAGACAGGGGTTCGGGGTAGTGGGCCCGCCTCGGTCGAATGAGGCGGCGTAGACAATTTACATGTAATACGTTTCATAGTATTGCTTATGAAAACCTTAGAGTGATCGGGTCTTATTCTTTCACGTGCTAGGATGTTTCGACCTTTCTTACACCTTTCGTGCTCGTTGGTTCAATGTCACCGAATGAATAGTGACTATTTTTCAACCGCGGATTTCGGAGTTAGAAAGGTTCCCGAGGCGCGAAACCGGAACTACGTATCTAGGGCATGCCAAGAAAGAAATGCAGAGTCTTACATACCTTTTCCGTTTCTTGCCGGCTCCAAATCTCCGTCCCAATCTCGCCAAAATTTTCACTTTGGTCAAGCTTACCGCTTACTATTCATGAGATTTGAAACTCAAATTTTGAATTGGTCCTTGTCTCGTCGGAATTTTGGCAAAGACCTTCCCCGTAAATATACCATGCCACCAAGTTAAACTTGGCCGATTTAAATCAACCAACAACCCGGAATGCAACCCGGCCAAACAACCAACAATCACATTAACAACTTCAATCAATATACTACTTTCTTCAAAGCTTTCCAACAACACCATTGTTTTCCACACATGCAAGAACTTTATATTCAATTAACATAAGCTCTTGTTTGCAATATGGAATCCACAATAACAACAACTAAACTATCTAATAACATCAATTGCCATAATTTGCCAAACCCTATACCATTCGGCCACCACCACAACTACAACCCATATTCTTACAAATTTCCCCCCATTCCTTTACATTGCAATAACAACCAACACTTAACTAGAATTAATCCATTCTTACCATGAAACACAACACAATACACGGCCATGCACACACTACACATTCATGTTTCATGCATTTTCCTCCATTTCTATGCATTATAACAACACACGAACATGCTAAACACAATTAATTCTTCTCTTTAGCATAACCATGCACACGGCCCAACATGTAAGTATACTAATACCATGCAAGCTTCCATGTTCTCATGATTTCTACTCATTTCCATATACTATAATACACATGAACCCTTTATAACACATAAAAAGGAATGAAATCCTACCTTTGTTCTTCAACTTCTTCACTTGGCTAGGGTTGGAATTTTGTACCAAAGAGTGATTCTTTCCTCCCAACAACCATACCATGTTGAAGAGCACCTGTTAGTAGGAATGTAACAAGAAATAAATTTTGGAATCAAATTTGGAGGCTCCATATTTTTTTCTCCATGGCCGAATAGGCCATGGTTTCTCCCTTCATCTCTTTTTTTTTTTTTTGTTCTTGCCTTGGAGTGAAGATGAATACATATATATATATATATATATATAAGTCCTTAGGTACATGTGAGGGGCACATGCCCTCTCTAGACTTTTCTTGATTTTTCCTTCTTTTCCTTAATTTATTTCTAGAGTTTTCTTTTCTTTTTCCTTTGAATTTCCTAAAAGATGACTTATTTAATCATCCTTTTCCCTCACATGGCCAATATGGCAAATGACCATTTTGCCCCTCAACTTTCTCAATATTACCATTTTGCCCCTAGCCTTCCGCATTATTTCCACGGCCCATTTTGCGAATTTCTTCTTGCCCTTAGCCTTTCTCAATATTTCCGTCCAATAATATTCATAAACGTATTCATAACCAACTTATGCACTAAAATAATTTTGAAGATGGTCTTGCCCTTAACTTCCCGCAATTGTCCTAAAATATTCCGACGTACAAAATGCGGGATATAACAAAGTCGATACTTCCGTCCGGAGTACATGTGTACACAGCATTGCATTGCATTTGCATTCGTATATTATTGCATTGCATTGCATTATGACTTATATTGTGATGATCTGATAATTTCTTGTGTTGTTGGGTTTCGGATTGGATATATTGAGACTTGGCACGATTGGGCTTAGTTGCTAAACATAGGCCATGATCTTGAATTATCCTTGTTGGCTGTTCTTTGTTCTAGTTGTATATGTTCGGTTAATAAAAATTACGTGAGCAATAGTTATCATATTGGCGAGTTGGCTTCTATACTAAGATTGAATAGCGTAATGATATTTCACTTGCGAGACTTGTGTGGAATTGCCTAGTGTCTGTTCGACAAGAGTTAATTAATCTAAGGATCTTGATGATATGACCAGTAGTAGATAATGTACGTTGTTGATCTAGTTACATATCATGCCTATTTGCGAACTCTTTTACTGATATGTGCCTCTAACCATTGTCGGCCTATGATGCTTACTCAGTACGTGTTGATTGTACTTATACTACTCTTGCTACATCTCTTTTAGGGTGTAGAGTGTTACAGGTGATTGATTGTTGACATGTTCGGAAGATGCACGGTGTCTATCTTGAAGGCCTCCACCCACTTCATTTCGGGATGGAGGTTGGGTCTTAGAGTTATTATTGTATTTTGGATATACATTAGTCACTCTTGTACTAGTCTAGACCAGGTCGTGGGAATGGAAATGAGTCATTGTAATTATTTATCAGTTGTAATTACTTCCTCAAATTGAGTTAGTATAATTATTGATTTCCGCTGTTAATTACTTATATATTGAAGGAAATGAAATTGTTCTTTACTTGGAAAATGTGTTATTTGATTGAGAGTTCGCCTACCGAGGTGGGATTAGTAGGTACCTGCGCGATTCTAAATTGGGTCTTGACAAGTTAGTATCAGAGCCTATGTTACCGGTCTCACAAGTACAAGAGCAATGTCTAGTAGAGTGTCGTGGAATGGTCCGTAGACGTCCCTGCCCATCTACAGAAGGCTATAGGACATTTAAGAAATTTCCTCTCTTTCTTTCAAATCTTGCTACTTCGGTCAAATTGGTATCTCGGTGGGTTCGATTAGTATCTGGATGATTCCAATTGGTATCTACGCATGTAAGTGTGTTACATCACTGATTTAACTCGGTTCGTGTGAAGATTTTATTCGGTTGTTCCGTGAGTGCAAAGTTGTCGGAATATGTTCAGGTGCTAATGTTCAGTGGTCCCGCCACAGCGGTTAGTCACCCACTGTGATGGTACCGCCATAGAGGGTCCTCCACCGCTGAAGTGGTGCCTTCAGTTTCCCTTATGACCATTGCTGCGACCCCTTCTCTGCCGAAGCGGGACTGCCATAGCAGTCTTAGAAATCGCCAAAGTGGCGTTACAGAATCTAGAGACCTAAACTCCTCCCCTATTTTTCAGCTGGTTTTCCCCTGTTCATACCAACCAACAACAACCAAATGAAACAACAACAAAATTCAACCAACAGTTATATAAAGCCAAGACTGACAAGGGCAAAGATCACTCAAGTCATTACTAAAAACCCAATTACAATTACCAAAACACGAAACTAGATGATCCAACATTCAAACCAAAAAAATATCCGAACAATTAGCCAAAACAAGGCTAACCAAGACCCAAAACATCATTATCCCAAAGGCTTCCAAACACCAAAACCAAACAAATCCAACAAAAATTGTTTAAATAGCAAAGCCCGACATGGGCAACCATAACACCATCAGGGGGGTGGGGAGAGGGGAAGGAGTCTCTAATTATCCATCTTGCTCAACGCATCATCATCATTCGAGCTGCCGGCTACATCCACCTATCTGGCTATGCCACCAACCTCTCGAGGCACCTCCAGGAAGGAGTACCTATCATAGTCATCCTCATCTCCTACGGGAATCGATACATCGGGACGCATGGTGCCCCACAGTCCCATGACTCTTCTCCAAGTCCGAAGGTGCACCTTGTCCCTAGATCGGTTCCGTGTCACCTCCGTATCGAACTCCTCCCAAAGTTTCCTGTGGTCCGTGGCCAAGGTAGAGTAGGTTGTCTGTAAGGAAGAAAGTGCCTCGCCCATGGTCTTCTGTGTGTCGAAGTAACCCCTCATCTCATCCCTCGTGACAAAAGTCGTAGCATCCCCTGATGAACCAGAACCCTCGGAGAACATAGACAATTTCTGGAACGTACCCCTTATCTCATCAAAGCGCGAGTCTATGAGCTTAAATGGCCTCTGAAGGTGGGGAACCTCAGCCTCGATCTCCTGACCGCCCTCATCTCCAGCCTCATCATCAGCCCCGGCCCCACTATCTATCTCTCGGGCATCACCAACCTTCCTCTTCTTCCTACCCTCTCTACTAACAACAGCGATGCCCCAGCCTTTTACCAGAAGTGGGTGAAATAGATTATCACTGGGAACCCACTCATCCGCCTCATTCTCTCTCAGCACCTTAAACCTCTTGCATAGCGAAGTGATTAGTAAAGGAAACATCAAGCTGGCACCCCCGTCCTTTAAGAACTCCTTCCACTGATCAACAACCTCAGCGCCTACATTTACTGAAATGTCAGCAAAGACACAAGCAACAACCAAGGCACGAGGAAAGGTCACATCACAACCATTCTTAGACGGCCAAACCCTGCGGGAAACAATAATGAACCACCTTTTCGCCTCTGCAGTAACGTACTCGCTGGTAATTGAAACCTTACCATTAACCCAAATAGCATGTTTTATCTCGCTCTTGTGAACCAGTACTGAAGCCAACCACCTCGAATCCTGCTCCGCCGCCTTAGCTACAAAGGGCGCCTCCGGATGGTTTTCAAGCTTGTACACCCTATTGATTGGTTTTGGCCCCACTCTCACCGTGGTGCCTCGAATGATAATCTCTGGATTGGGAGAATTCTAGTCAACTGTAGGCAGCGCCGCGTAAAACTCCCTTACCCAAGTCTCATCGAAAAACCCGAGATTCTCAACCAAGCAGTTCCATTTGATTCGATCCAATCTGGCCAGGAAATATGTATCCCACTTGTCTACATTAGTCATATCAAATCTCCGCTCTAATAGTAAGGACATGGGCAGTTGCTGCAAGTGTATTCGTTTGCTCTCGGGAGTTGAAAGTTTCTCATACGAGGTAATATGTTCTTCTCCTTGAACTTTGTTGATTCTCTTTTTCGTTCTGTGACATCTTTCCTGTGAAGGAATTAGAATGTGTTAAATTCATGTCACCTTAGATCGTAACATTCTAGCTTGTCATAAAATCGTTAAAAACCTTCAATTTACAACTGCAGTCAGTGCCTGATTCTACAGGGCACCGCTGTAGCTGTTTATTAGACTGCTATAGTGATGCTCCTATAGCGGGTATTCTACCGCCGTAGCATTCCTTAAGAAATTCCTTGGACTTCTCCAACGGTTGCCTAAGCACTACAGCGGAGCCGCTAAAGCGGCAAGCGAGCCGTTGTAGCGGTCTCGTCGTCTTCACCCAACCAGACCCAGAATTTTCAGTTCCAAAGCATATATTTCTGACCCAAATTCGTGTTTTATAAGCATGTTGAGTGTTATGCATGATGATTACAAGAAATGGAAGTCGATTTTAACAACAAACAAACCCGAATTTCAAGAAAAAACCAAACCCTCTATTCCAGGAATACGTTTACTATGTTCAAGATTTGTGTTCTAAATCAGGGCTATAATAATGCTATGTTCGATGGGTAGAGCATTCTAACGTCTAATAAGTTATAAATTCCTTCTTCCACACTTATGAGTTTTATCATCCAACAACCCAAAAAATCCCAACTTTGGGGTCAAAAATTTCAAATCTCATACGCATTATTTCTGGAAATTCAAGTCTACTATCTATCTACAAGTGGAGGGTGGCGATTTCTTACCTTTGTTTTGGAGATTCAAGTGAGTGGATGCAAAATTGAGATTGCCCTTCTAAATTCTTCCTCTTCCTCTGTCCTTGAGAATAGGGGTGAAGTGTGAGTGGTGTGGTGTTAGGTTGAAGTGGAGAAGTAAAAGGGGAGTTGTGTTTGAGTTAGATTCGGAGTGGGAAATGAATGGGGTGGGAATTTGGAGAGACGATCGTTTGCTTTTGAGAAGTGGGAAGTGAGGGGCTGATGTCGCTTTAAAATTTTCCTGGCCCAGTAATTACCGCCGTAGCGGTAGCCAGGCCGCCCCTGCGTTAACGTCATAGCAGTCCCACATGCCGCTGTGATGGTCCCTTCGTGAAAGTTGTTCTTCTGCTGTAGCAGGACCCTTGCCACACTAACGTTGCTGCCCCAGCGCTCTGCTAAGCCGCCAATGCGGCCCTGACCAATCCGTTGCCTTTTTACGGATCATTTCAAGATGCACCGAGCCTTACACCCAAAGAGTGGAACCTTGTTGTTGTGCTGATCATCCTCGAGTTTTAATTACTAGATTATTCCATGAGACGTGTATAAATCGCCGGCTTCCATCCGTTCACAGCTAGGAATTGGGTTCAAAATTTTGTTTAGTAATCGCAAATTTAAATTAGAGCGCGTTAATTCTAATTGGTCCTTTGTGAACCTATTTAAAATTTTCCCCTTTTCTGCGCTAAGGTTTTGCTCGAACTAAGTTAAAGAAGGCTCCCTATCTTTTGTATGTGAGGGTCTAGGTGTAGTATTACTATCCTCGCCCCACGTTATGCCACCCCATCCGCGCTTGTTCGTCTCTTTGCCGTTCGGGGAAGAACGGTTGTTTAATTGGTATCTGATGTAATGACCCGTTTCATCTTTACCATGATTTCTAGAAAATTCGCGACGTTGAATCCTTGAAACATCCTTGGACCTTTTTACATATCTGAAAACCATTAACTTCATTGAGCAATCGTGTGAGTTGTATATAAATATTGGATCTGGGCCACCCGGGCCCAGTGGTACCGCTGCAGCGCCTAAATGCGCCCCAGTGGTGGCGCAGTAACGGTTTGGACACCTCAAGAGCGGTGTAGTTAATTTCATCAAGGACCGCCCTAGCGGTGCCTTGGGCGTAGAAGAGGTAGCGCTGAAGCGGTGTCTCAGACTGCAACAACGATGACGAGCAGTGATTTTCCCCTATTTAAGTGTCATTTTAAAATTTGACCTCATTTTTCAATAACCTAAAAAGTCCAGCCGCTCTTGGAGCCCTTGTGGAGCCTAAAATGACATCTCCTTGGGACAGGTAATCCTCTTAACTTCATCCATTCATTTCTTAACATTAGTGATTCTTCTTAAAAGTCCCTCATCTAGAAACTACAAAAATGGATGTCACCAATTCATGAATTTAGGTGGAAAAATGGTTAGCACATTTTAATATGGGTTACACAGATCTAATCTCTCCTGTTGATAAGACTAGCTTGATTATTAACTTAGATTTCCCTTACCTTCCCCAACTAGTAAGTGGGTTCTTCCATTAATATAGGAAATGGCTTTCTAAGCAATAGAGTTAAAAATGGTGACTTTACCTAGCTAGCGGGTTAAATGGTTGACCTTATTCATGAATGAGGTTAGTAAATCACTTAGCTTAACTATGAGTTAGGAAAAAGGATTATTTGGTAATAAAGGCCTAGAAACTCTAGAAGAAGTCTAAATTTCCAACTTTCTATATCAATCCGAACCTCTTATAAGTGCTTTAATGGTGATTCCTATTTTGGGTCTCATGATTGTCTCAAGTTCCTTCGTGCGGATTACGACGTGATGAAAATTTGAAGAGTTACAGATGTTCGTGGCGCCCACTGGGCCTTGAGGTAGGTCACAGCTTCCCTTTTTGGTAGACTCCGGTTAGATTTGCACATTCATGTATTAGAAGGAACGGAGAATTCATGTATAGGAATTTAGATTTGGGATGGATTCTTAGGATGGTATTGTTATGTGATGTATGTGTTCGGGCTGGTGGCCTGTAGATTCCCTATGATTCTTGCATTGGTTTCCCTTGAATATCGGTGGATTTTGTGTGACTTGAAAGTAGTTGTTCATACTTACAGATCTGTGTCCCTTGGTGAGCAATTTTCGTAAGATGCGCCTAGTAGGTTCTATGCTAAAAAGAGTGGATCTTAATTGGTACTGAACCGGGTAAATGTACCAACGATCGTGAATTAATGCTAGACTGGGTATTATTGATGTCTTATAAGTAGAAGTTGAAATTATAATATATTAATGTTCATAGGCAGTAAAAGAAGAGTGGTAATATTGTGTTGCGAATTGATTGTTCTATTATAGTTGGCTTGATGCCGCATGGTAATAGTAGATATTGGAGACTATTGTTATATCTTGATCATGATATTGTAGCATCTCACTTGTTGACGTTGATAAGAAGATAGTATTGTATAGTCTTTCATGATATAGTTGGCGTACCCATGCTGCGTACTTGTGATATTGATATGATTATTGATGTTGATTCATACATTGCATGCATTCTCATCTCTCATGATATACTGTTGATACATTGTTGATCCTTGAGGAAACACTGTGATGAGTTGGGCTCAGTTTGCATGAGAGTGATGTGAGAAGTTCGATATTCGATGGTTGTCCTGGAATTGTGGATTGAGTGGAGTCATATGAGAATTCGATGTCCGATGGTTGTCCCGAAATCGTGGATTGAGTAAGTACATGGACTTCGCGGGTCCCTCATAGGTTGTGCTATCGGCACGTCGATGCTTTCGTCCGGAGTACATGTGTACACAACATTGCATTGCATTTGCATTCGTACATTATTGCATTGCATTGCATTATGACTTATATTGAGATGATCTGATAATTTCTTGTGCTGTTGGGTTTCGGATTGGATATATTGAGACTTGACACGATTGGGCTTAGTTGCTAAACCATAGGCCATGATCTTGAATTATCCTTGTTGGCTGTTCTTTGTTCTAGTTGTATATGTTCGGTTAATAAAAATTAGGTGAGCAATGGTTATCATATTGGCAAGTTGGCTTCTATACTAAGATTGAATAGCGTAATGATATTTCACTTGCGAGACTTGTGTAGAATTGCCTAGTGTCTGTTCGACAAGAGTTAATTAATCTAAGGATCTTGATGATGAGTATTACCGATTACTCGATTTCGAGAATAGGGATCATGACGAGCGGGAGATAATGTACGTTGTTGATCTAGTTATGTATCATGCCTATTTGCGAACTCTTTTACTGATACGTGCCTCTAACTATTGTCGTCCTATGATGCTTACTCAGTCCGTGTTGATTGTACTGATACTACTCTTGCTACATCCTTTTTGGGGTGTAGAGTGTTACAGGTGATTGATTGTTGACATGTTCGGAAGATGCACGGTGCCTATCTTGAAGGCCCCCACCTACTTGATTTCGAGATGGAGGTTGGGTCTTAGAGTTATTATTGTATTCTGAATTTACGTTAGTCGCTCTTGTGCTAGTCTAGACCAGGTCGTGGGAATGGAAATGAGTCATTGTAATTATTTATCTGTTGTAATCACTTCCGCAAATTGAGTTAGTATAATGATTGATTTCCGCTGTTAATTACTTATATATTGAAGGAAATGAAATTGTTCTTTACTTGGAAAATGTGTTATTTGATTGAGGGTTCGCCTACCGAGGTGGGAATGGTAGGTGCTCGCGCGATTCTAAATTGGGTCGTGACATGATAACAAACCAACTTAATTTTTAATAAAAGAACATTTACTTGTGGTAAAATTATTTTTACGAACAGGTTTATTTGATGAAGAAAGATATGGTGAAGATCCAATCAAATATGGAAAAGAAGATATTATGAGATGGAATTATGGAAGAAAAAGTCTTGCCCAAATCAAGTGCAAGAATCATGGAAAGAATATTTACTACGATTCTATGTAAATAAAATATTATGTGGAATTGTAGAAGTGCTGAAGGAAATATTTATGCCAGGCTATTAAGGGAGTAAATAAAGAGGATCCATATTTAGTGTTGTATAAGATCTCATATGGAAGGAAATTGTAATTATTTATTACTATCCCTTATCACAATTAATAGAGCATTAAATGTGTGCGATACCTTAGAAGGAAAAGATTTTCTATACAAGGAATATTTGGTGGAGTATCCTTAAGCAAGGAAACGTGTTGCGCATTGGGAATTTGGAAGGAATCATTAATGAGATGTATTAAGGAAAAAGGATCAAGGAAGATGCAGTAGCACCTACTCTCAAATGGAAAGAAATATGTGGCAAAGCTCCATGAATCATGTAAAGTTTAAATCTTATGGAAAGTAATAAAATTACTCCATATGTTATGAGAGAAGTAAATTCATCCAGCAGCCACAAAGAGGTCCAAGTTCAAAAGTGCTATATTAAGGATAAAGAATTTTGGAGATTCAAAGTTACTTCAAGAATGTCGATTCCTGTTAAAAAATGAATAGCTATTTAAGGAAATAAGATCTCAGAAGATCGAGCCAAAGTTCATGAATCAGAAGAAGGAAACGTTCAGGTTCAAAGACAACCAAACTTAAGGATCTGCTCAAGAATCAAGATAAGGAGAGTCAATATTCAAGTAAGAGATATCACTCCAAGATTTAAGGAAGCAATCTGCAAAGAAGATTGAAAGAATCTTCAAAATTCCCTTGGGTTTTGCAATAGCCAAAACAAGTTGAAAGGCTATAAATACGATCTCTTAAAAGAAGAAAAGTACGCAGCTACTTATACTTTCTTCTCAATGTTCTCAAGTTATTTGCTCTACTTTTCATAAGCATTGCAAGTAAACAAAAAAGAGAGTAGAGATATAGTATAGTTGGTGAGGCTTTGTACTGAGAGGTTGTGTCATTGTTCGCTTCTTGGTGAGCGAGTGAAAAACAAAGAGTCGTTGTTGGTGAGCGAGTAAAAAACCAACCTTGTACAAGAGTTTGAGTGTTAGACATAGGAGCTGCACCTTATAACCACTGTACAAAGAACAACTTACAAAGACCTTAAAGGGATAACCTCCTTGCAACCCAAGGGGACTGGATCAGGATACCACATTGGTTCCGAACTAGTATAAAAATTCCGGTGTCATTTATTATATTGCTCTCATATTACATTCTGCACCCTTACTATTTATTGTGGTTTATACTTGTGTAAATCGAAGGGCTAAAAAATTTGTGCATGCTGTCTCGATCAGTCGACTGGCACCAAACAATAGTCGACTAGGTTTTTTAACAGGCTTATAATTCACCCCCCCCCCCCCTCTTGTACATTCAGTAATAACATAGAACAAGAATTAATTTGTGCTTCCAAGTTTGGTTGTAATAGGCATATCAAACAGACTAGTTTGATATCAAATGATATATACAACTTGCGCTGATAGTAGCTTTGTAAATTTGCAGAGTAAATTGAAATAGCTTTATTTTGACAGAGTTTGTGTAGTACTAGTTTTGAGCGGGAAGATGCTACTAACTTGGGGGAGTTGGCCAAAAGGCCATATCGAAAAGTTATTTTGCCAAAATGCCACAAGTTTTAAAAAGTTGGTGCTTTAGCCACCATTTATGACGTCGAAGATGTCGAGAGATGTCTTGTGTCAAACCCTAGCCCTAAAGTTTTGAAAACTACACTTTGCTCCCCACAGCCCCAACATTTTTATTACCAGAAATAGAAATAAAAAACAAAATATTTCCCACCAAAAGCTCTAAAACCTCCCTTTTTTTTAAGACCAGTTTTTTGGCGAAAATTTTGGCTTTTCACCAGATAATCGATCCCCAATGACAGAAAGCTTCCACGCCGACCATTGTGAGTAAAAGCTGGTAGAAATCGTTGAGCTTTCCTCAATTTTGTAAAAGCTCACTTTTTCGGTGAAAATTCCAACCTCATTCCGACATCCTATCAATTCTCCATTCAAATACCTCAGTTTGCAACTGGCAAGAGGTCTGTCCCTGCTCTTTTGGTTTTGCATCTGGTACAGCTCTTCGGTCAGTAATAGACCACAGTCATCAACGAGTCATCGACCAGTCATAGACCAAAGTCATAGTATATTATAGATTTTATTATGGCATCGATTGCAGAATATATTATAGTAGGTGGTGATTACATGGGTGAATGGGAGGAGACCCTAAAATGTTGAAATTGGAATTCTGTAAGCAAGGTGACAGTGCTGATTGACATGCGTCGCAATGGTACGTATAATGACCTATAATGACTTGGTTGCGAGCATAATGGAAAGTGGGGAGTTAAATTGTGAGCCTATCAACTTACGCATTAGTTATATGATTAATGATTGGCCCACTAGGGGGTAAAACCTGTTACACCTTGTAGTTTTGTATGTCGAGATTTGTCGTATGTTAGTGGTCCTAGCTTTGGACAGTGGGACTCTCTTCAAGGGTATACAATAGTAGACATGCCTATATTGTGTATATGAAGGGTTAAGTTCATGTTTAGTAAGTATTGGAAGGATTGGAGGTCAAACGAATCGAAGAAAGCAAGTTTGTCAGAAAGTGCCATTTGATGGAACATTTAACGAACCGTAAAATAGTTTGACGGCCATAAAAATGGTGGCTCTCCACCGTGAAATAGTCACAGTGAGGTATTTTGGGGTGGTCCATTTGACGGACCAGTTTGATGGCCATAGAACCGTTTGACGGTCCATCAAATGGAGGCGGTGGCCGAACTTTTGCACTTTAAATTCATTCCAAAGCTCATTTCTCATCATTTTTCTTCAAAACCATGACCCTGAACCCTCTCTAAGTTCCCTTAAATAGTTCACAAGGATTCTAATGTGAATTCAACCATAACCAACTCAAGTACAAGGAAGGAAGTAAAGAAATCCATCTTTTTGGTGTTGAAGAGCTTTTAAGGGTGATTGTATGCTTGGGAAATCTTGGATTCCGACTTGAAGCTACTGTGAGAGGTGAGTATATTGTGTGTTCTTACTTGTTCTTAAGGTTAAATTGATGTTGGTAAAGTTAAATGGAAGGATTTAGCATGAACTAGTATCTAAAATTGATAACCGGAGAGAGTTAGTTTGTGGACAGTTTTAGTCATGTTGTAGCTGTATTATTGAAGTATTTTCCTTGTAATTGCATAGTAGATGATGTTGTTATCATGTTGTGATAGGTTTTCTAGATGGTGGAGTAAGGAAGAAGCGTATACGATGTGGTGTACAAAGCATATATTGGATTGCTGAAGTGTATCTTGGAATACTTGTTGAAATGAGTATAAAGGAATCATATAAGCTTGTTGTTGTTGTGTTGTTGTTGTTGTTGTGTTGTTGTTGTTGTTGGCTACTGCATATGTTAGTAGGACTAAGGAATGAGGAGAAATGCTGCACGTTTCGTTTTAGGATCGAAATATCAATTGATATACATAATATATGAGCGCCATCTACGTCGTATATGTATTCCTTTGTTATAGAATTGGCACGCTAGTTGTGGGAAGTTCGTTCTTGAGTTGCTCGGATGACTTGAGGTATGTTAAGGCTATTCTCTTCCTTCTTTTGGGATGACCAAGATGAAATGAACGTAAGCGAATGATATTTGTTACGGTTCACTTTTGTGCGGGTACATAAAAGTTACTAAGAGGTTGTGGACTCTATTCGGATTTTGTATTTTTTAGAGTAGCCACCTAATTTATTGGTAAAATAGGAAAAATTGAGTCAAAAGGGTTTGTTCAAACAATAAAAAAATCCTTTTTAAACCAGAGTTCGAGGTAAGGGTTCTGGTGATCCCCTAGGTAAGGTTTTAAGCACCCTAGTATTAGGATCCGTAGAATATAGTTAACCTTTGAGCTTCAATGTGTGATTAATTGTGATTACTTGCTAAAATGTTTTCTTTCTTGCAAAAATTGTCATGTTAATCATAAAAACTCCATTTTTTTGGTGAAATATTCTTTAAAGGAAGAAGAGGCTTTTTTTTAGGGAAAAAGAGAAGTCATTTCATTTCCGGACTAAAACACAATTAAGATTTTCTCTTAAGTAGAGTTTCTACTAACATGGTCTAATGACATGATTTGAATCCTTACAAGTTTATGTTTATATATATATATATATATATATATATATATATATATATATATATATATATATATATATATATATATATATATATTATATATATATATTTGAAGTATATCTCCCTTGAAAATAGCATAAGTGTTTTATAAGTATAAATAAAGAAAAGGATTTCACTTATTTAATTGTTTTAGCTCAATTAAGGTCAACCATATACCCTACCAAAGCCATCTTCCCAAACTTGGGTTTGAAGGAAATTCCAATCATTTGAATTCATTTAAGTTGGGTCTAACCCAAAATAAGCTTTGGAAAATTATTTTAAGGCCCAAGACTTACCCACGAATTTTCTTTTGTAAATTTTACTTGGCATAGCTTACTATGTTATATATTTATGGAACATAACTATACTTTTTAATAATTAAGTTTAGTAGCTATAATATTATATTTTTACAACTTATAGCTACCCACTTTTCTACCAATTAACTTACCACTCCCCACACCCCTATTTTTTAGCATCACACTTTCTCTCTCTCCCCTTTTCCTAAATATATGTTTCTAACTCCCATCTCCCCTAATTTCATGCTTTTCAAATCAGTTTCTGATTTTTTTCACTTCCTTTTTTTACTCTGTATTAACTGCTCATTAATTTCAACCTTTTACTGCCAAAATTCAATTCTATTTCCCAAAATATGTAAGATTCTCTGTTATTTTTGTGTTCTCCCTCATCATCTTTGTTTCTTTTTAGGCTTTACTAAGCCACAAATTTCATCTTTCCCTGTATTCAGTGGAAGTTTAAAGGGTTTTTTTTTTTTTTTTGAGGGATCCATGTATCATTCATCCTCATGTCGTTTTAGACCACCGTCTTCTCCGGCGTCTTTCTCCGGCGTGATCTGATCGGCGTCAGTCATCTTCTCTTTTCCGGTCAGATCTGTAGCAATTGCATGGTCAGATCTGTAGCAATTACAAAGACCAGCCTATTTGAACAGAAAATATTAAAGACCAAATCATTTAACCGCCATGACTGTTCCTAGATGCCCTCCGCCGCCGGCCACCGGAATTTTTGAATACAGATCTGAAGTTTTTTTTATTGGACAAGAGTAAAAATGTTCATGTGGTCCAAGAGGTATTTTTTCTTTGGTGCTTTAAGGTATGTTATGGATCTTCACTAATCACTTCTATGCTGGAGTCATCTAGTTTCGGTTTTGGTGATTAGTTAAGTGATTTATGTTGGTGCTCACAAAGTTCATTATGGATTTTCCATCCCTCCCGTAAGTTAGTTTCATGCTAATTAAGTTTTCTGATTTTCTATTTTTGGCTAAAACGTATTCCACCATTAGTTAATTGATTTATGTAGGGGTTTTCAGAGTTTGTTATGGAATTCCTTTTGCTCCTAACAGTGAGCTTCATGACTGTTCCTAGATGCCCTCCGCCGCCACCCACCGGAATTTTTGAATACAGATCTGAAGTTTTTGTTATTGGACAAGAGTAAAAATGTTCATGTTCTCCAAGAGGTATTTTTTCTTATTAATGACCTTATTTTCACTTCACCAGATATGTATTTTACTTGCATTTTAAGTATATTTTTATCGTATTTTTCGATGAACTTCAGTTAATTCCCGTTTTTTCAATTCACTAGATCTATATTTTGCATACATTTTAAGTATATTTTTGTCGTATTCTTTATTATTTCAATTAGTTTGTGTTTTGAACTTCAGTCAATTCCTGTGTTTTCAATTCACCAGATCTGTATTTTGCATACATTTTAAGTATATTTTTGTCGTATTTTTTATTATTTCAATTAGTTTGTGTTTTTAATTGTGTGTTATATATTTTTTCTACCTAATTTTTCACTTGTAAATTTATGTGATTTTGAATTTATGTTTACTTTTTTATCAAAGTATATTTTGTAGTATATATTCAGTGTATTTGAAGTGTATTTTTACAAAGACAGTCACACACTATTGTAGTGACAACCACAAAGGCATTTGACATTGATATATTTGCATTATATTTATAGTATATTTTCAAGATATCTTGAATGTGTTGTTATTTATTGTGGTTAATTTGTTATGTTGTTATTTTTTCATGTTTTGTTAATGTAAAGTTTCGGATATCTTGACGCATTCCAAATGAAATTGATGCAAAGTTTTTCCGTATGAGATACGACGCAAATCGACAAGGCAACCTGAATGCATTTATTGATAACGAGCAACCACCAATACCCTGTCAAGGCTACCGTTGATTATGATGCAGTGATTTTAGTAGATATTCCGGAGTAGATTTGTAGACAGAATAGTTTATGTTTTAAGTTATTTTTTTTTTCTCCAACTTTTTTTTGAGGTATAACATCACTGTTGCGACATTATTTTTATGAAGATTTTAGAAGAAGTTTTATGTATTTTGGTAATGATCCCGCTTGTTGTATAGTCTAATCATAGATTTGAATTCTATTTTTATTACATTTATATTTTTCTTGTATAGTTACTGCTAAAAAATTTACAAAGTGCATTTCAATATCAAGTTTGTATTTCCTACATATTTTCATTATATCTTATTGATGAACTAGGAAGAGTTCTATGCATTTTCTCTATATATTCATGGTACACTTGAATTCATTATTGAACCATAAAATCCATCTTTCTGTACAATATACTTCAAAAATTAAAAAACAATTTTAATACTTCTAAAATACATAAAAAATACAAGCGAAGTATACTGTAAATATATTCATTACGATTCAAATCTTACGGATCAATTAGAATACACTCAAAAATACAATCATAATACAGATAAAATACAGTGAATCAAAAGCCACCCTTAGGGATTAAAGTTTTTTTATGAAGTCAAGTTTTCCATCTTATTAAAGTTACTAAATAATATTCAATATCAGCTTATTACACTCAATAACTAATATTTTTTGTAACGAACATTTTGATTTTTAATAATGTAATTTCTTTGAATATTTTTAATAACGAACACAAAACCGATGGTCATAGCATCAAGAGACAATCTCAACTTGTCACTATGCAATTCGGTTGATGAACAAATTAAGCTTTGCGTGATTTATGGAACATTAAAAAGAGATTTTTTTTTAGTTATATTTTGGGAAAAAAAATGAAGAGAGTTTTTGAATTCAAATTTTATGTGAATGATTAGATGTTGAATGAGATATGTGATTAGATACGGAAGAGAATGAGATTTGCATGATTTATGGAACATTAAAAATAGATTTCTATTTAGTTTGAAAAATATTTTTTTTCCTTAAATAGAGGGATTATTTGCTTAACAGTTCCGTGTATTTAGTCTGTATTTTGGCTATATTTATGCTACGTGTCCAGGACCTAAATATAGGAAAAACCAGCTATGAAATGTAAATAATGAACTTGTAGTTATAGCTTGTTAGAAGCAGCTAAAAGGTAGCTATTTGTGAAAATTTTACTTTTCTTTTTTTCACTTTCCTTTCTCAAACTTTTTAAATCAAGAAATATACTTTAATGATATATTTAAAGGTAATTGATTTTTGTATAAGAAAACATTTTTTCACTTTTATTTACTTTAAACAAACGGAATACAACTCATTTATCTATCGGGTCCAAATTGAAACATGTTCGAGTCCCTATACAATTGTTTACCTATATTCTAGGTTCCAACTTATAAGGGTTTCAATATATACACAAATGTATTTCTACATGCTCATACAAAACTAATGCAAATATATTATGAAGGGAAGGGAAAGAAAGTTTAGCTTCTTGGCCTTGGCCTTGGGCCCAAACCCTTTAGCAATCCTATGTTCTTCTAGTTCTTCGTCCGAAAGCTCCAAAGCTCCAAGTATCCGACTTAGTTTTACTTCATCTTTAAGCTTTTCTCTACATACTTCACTTTATTTGTAACTCACACAAATGGAATGAAAAGTAGTTAGTCAAAATGATACGCCACCCCATAGGGTGACGTTTATAAACATAATAATAACGTCCCTCGGACTAGTATTAAACTTTGACAGCTTTGATTAAGGAGGCTCAGACTTATGTTTTCGAATGTGGCAAAGGAATCTGAAACATGTCTTCATTGCAAACTGGTGGTCATTCTAGTTGCCTCGCCAAACGCATGTTTGTTCCTACCTTGTGATATTGTTATGAGGTAATCATCACCTAAACCGAGGGACAACCTTTCTCGAAAGGGCATGGCCTCAAATTGAATTTTCTCATCGGTCCAAGTGTAGTATCATATTCGAATCAGCGAGTTTTACCCAGCATAGCAATCTGCACTTTTAAAGAAAAATAAGCGGCTTTATCGAACGCATAACAACAATTGTTTTTCATCAAAAGATGATTACTAAGATCGCAACAAATCAGCCCACCAAAGCAGTATCAGTCGGCCTTAAAGGCAGGAACGGAGTGGACTTAATAGTGCAGCAAAACAGCCTTAGAAAGGGAAACATAATGAGCCAAGAAGTGCAGCAAAATAAACCATCATAGAGCTGCAACTGGGCACAACAGACAATTTCCTCAAGATATAGCATAGCAATAGTTCGTCTTAAAACAGGGCAACTATTTTTGGAAACTGCATCCGAATGTTTCAGCACCACAAGTGCAGCAATTACCCCAAATACGTAGGCAATATCTCTGCTCAAAATTCAGGCAACATATATTCCCATACAACAACAACGACCATTTTCAACAAAAAACAGTAGGAATGGTCTTAAAATGACCCTAAAAAAAATTCGGCCAACATAGGAGTAGCTCAAAATAGAGGCATTAATATAACCATGAGCCCCTTTCAAATGCAGCAGCAGTGGGCAACCCAAAATGCAGTAGCTCAGTAACATTGACGATTGGAGAATTCCCCCAAGTCATGCAAAGAAAAAGGGGTAAAAAGGATGAGTATCAAATAGTAAAGTTTAGCAAGATATTAATTAACGGAATAGATGTTTGGGCCTGGACTAATTAACTTATCAAAAACACATAAAAGGTAGTTGGATTTTCGAGTTCAAAATGGAACCTAACAGATAACAAGGAACACCTTAGATAACTAAAATAAGTTTTAGCTCACTGCCCTTTTTTGAAAAAAATGACTTAAAGAAGTGAATGAGATGATACTTAGATCAAACTGTGAAACAAGCAATGGTATTTTGACTTAAGCTATCCGTCAACTATTCTAGAGAAAAAGGAACTAAGCCTCAAACAAGGGATAACAAGTTTTAAAAACCATACTAGTCTATCAACATGCTTTTTGAATAGGATAGCAAGGAAAATCGAAACAAGAGCACTGTTGAACTTATCCAGACTGATTTGTAGCAACAACGAAAGTAAATATTTGTTTGGACAAAAGGGCAGAATCAACTTAGTATTTCTGGAAGTTATATGAGTCAACATACACTTTAGAAATCAATATTATAGTTACTCAAATGGTCTAAACAGAGCCAAACTATTCTGGTTTGAATATGCTTGGAGTTAAAACACAAGTTGATGTCCAATTCTAAAATTAACATGTTCGGTAAAGCAACAGGACATATCCAAAGTGTTTTAATAACATCTTGAGGTCACCTTCCTAAAAAGATGACAAGCTAAGTGGCAATTTGATTCCAAAGATGCTACAAATTTGATCAAGCAATTAGAGGACAAGTTAAACTTAAAAAAGGAATGTTTTAATAGCAAACTCAGTCATATGCTAAAAGAAAACACAAAGATAGTCTTTCAGGGCAGTGAAACTACAAGTCGGTAGCTTAACATACAAATTGAAACTAAACTAATTTACTTACCACATTTCTCATGGAAAACAGAACTGGAACCAGGGGAAAAAGGGGGAGGGGAAATGACAATATTTTTTATAGCATGCCAAGGATTAGATAAGTCCATCAGGATAGGAACTAGTACAAAGTTTTCAAAATTAGGAATCAGTTACTGTTTTTACTATTTTTTGTAAGAAATATCTAAAAGGAGTTAGTAAATTAGCTCATTGATCATGGAAAAAAACTGAGAAGGAGACTGAACTATTTCATGTTCAAGCTACTAGAAAACTTTTTTCTTTAAAAAAAAAAAAAAAGAATTTAGCATTTTTTGTGAGAGAAACAGTGAAAGGACTTGAACACAATTAGGATGACAAAAGGATGTCCAGTTAAGAAAAAAAAAAAGTACAAAACACAATTTGTTTGAAAAGCAAAGATGTTAATTAAGCGTTAAGAAATAACAAACTGAAACTGGGAAATCAAAGTCAGCTGTTAACCAACTTTTCAAGTGAAGATATCTTAAAAGGAATTTCTTAGGCCAGCTTGTTAGACAAAGGAGAAAACTGAGAAGTGAACTAAATCATTTCATGCTCAGGTTATCAAAATACAGTTCTTACAAGAGGTTTGGATATGAAGTTTATAAAATATGGACTGAAACTTTAAACTCAAAACTATTTCTGGCAAATGAAATCTAAAGGCCAATTCACATAAGGATAAGAAATTAATCAAAACAGAACTTTGAGAAATAAATATTAATACTTTGGCAGGTACAAATCCTTCAACAAACCTTTCATTCAAACCAAACAAAAAAAAAAAAATGAAATGACAAACTCCTTGATTTCTTTAAACAGGAAAAGCCATAAACCATGATTAAAGAGAGACTTCTATTGCAGACTTAAACTAGGATGAACTTAAATAGATCTTGGAGAGGTCATTCACAACAAGATTAATCACCATTTTACACCTAAGCATTTCAAAAGAACTAAGACTGAAAAGCGAAGCAGGGATTCTACTGAAAATAGCCAAAACCAATTCCTACAATCATTCTTGAATCTCATAAACTTAATCACGTGAAATTCAACAACAGAAATTAAATATGGCAGAGAATCATTTCATGCTTGCACACTGTAGCGGTTCTATTTTTTCGATTCGTATTTGCTGTTGCCTCATTTAAAAGGAAAGTGTCCCGGGGAAGTACGGTTGTCAATCGTACCGGAAAAAAGGAAAAAATATACTTTTATGTGAATGATACTCTAAATGGACTTATTTTAGAGTCGCCACCTAATTTTTAGGAAATTAGAAAAAACCAGCTCAAAAAGGGTTCATTTAAAGCGGTTTAAGTTTTAAAAGAATCCTAATCTAACCAAAGTATGGGTAAGGGTTCTGGTGATCCCCCGGGGAAGGTGTTAGGTACTCCGGTATTAAAGATCCATAAAATACGATTGACCTACCGGTTCTAATAGTATGCATTTGTAGATATAAATTGTTTATGGTGAAAAATTGTTTCGGCTTATATTTCCGCAACAAAAGATTTAGTCATTCATGAAATATACCATGTTTCAAGGAACAAAAGTGGTAAAATTTTGTCCAAGATTGGGCGTTTAGGGTGTCGGACTAGAACACTTAGGCTAATACCCGAAGGCTCTAAGCCTAAGTAGGACTCTACGTAAGTCCACCCAAAAATAGTTTTGAAAAAATATTTTTTAGTATAGATAGGAGAATAATTTTAGGCATACTATTATAATCCGTATATTAATCGTATTCAATAGAGTCCATTTTTATTCAAGCTTTTGCCAAGTTTTAGTCAAATTTTATTTTTAGTCCAAGTCTAAATAGTCACAATTAGTCCCACAAGTTTTGAATATTAGTCCAAATCAGTCCACACGTCCAAGTCCACAGGTTTCATAAATGTTCAGAGCAGTCTCAAATTTCATAAAAATCGGCAGTTTTGGTACCTTTAATCAAATTAGTCCCAATTTGCATTAATGCCTTAGAACTAGTCTTAAATTTGTGGCAAATTCATTTTTTGGCGACTTTAAAATACGACAATCTCATAAGGGTTCCAATTGGCACAATAATTATGCAAGTAACAATTTAAAGTACATAATTTAAATAGAGATAGAGAGGTTGAGCCGACCAAGCCCAAAAAGAAGGTATTTATGCAATCGGGTTCATCTTAAATCCAATGTATGCTCCATTTTGCTCCGAGGGAAAGGTTGACTCGATCTAGATATGTTAGTGGGCCCTATTGGGACCCACCAACAGGATTGACTGGACAAAGATACAAACGGGTATAAATGATATTAGTAGATATTCGTGAATTAAACTATGTACAAAAATAGAAATTACAATAACTATTACACAAGCAAAAAATAAATTACAATTTATTTGGACTGACTCACTTAACAATTCAATGATGGCAAATGATAAAAAATGGTCCAAATGGGAAATAAGCCCAAAACAACAGTAGTGATAAGCCGAGTATAATAACACAAGGGACAGGCCCAAATAACGAGCCCAGGTCCTTATTTTCTTACAAAATTTCTAAGTGTCAAAGAGTAGTATACATGGTATACCACTTGATATACTACTCCATTTTTAGAAACTTTCTAAGTGTTAGGGCTGTGATATACAAGATATACTAGGTGATATACCTATAAATGGAGAGCAAAACCCCCTTCAGTAAAGTGTAACGACCCGTTTGGTCGTTATAGTATCTTCGATTTTTTTGCCTATTCTCGAGCATTGATTAGCTCGCTTTTGACCCGAAGGGACCGGTGATACGCTTCCCCGAGTGTCTAGACCGAATTCAGACAATTTCGGTGAAAATATAGGCTCTAAGTGAAAAATGGTTGACCCAAAGTTGACTTTTGGGCAAACGGAATTTTTTTGAAATTTTGTCAATTCCGAGAGGTTAGAATGGTCGATTTGAACATGTATGTGCATTTGATTCGGTTCCCAATGCATTCGAATGCATTTCGGGACTTAGGATGGAAAATTGGAATTAAGGCATCGGGGGTTGACTCGGTCAATGAGGCCTCCGTTGGAAATTTTGAGGCCACGAGTGCAGTCGCAGCATATTTTTGTGTCAGTCTCTGTGGGTGGTTTGTGAGCAGATGGCCTTGGGTATGACCCGGATTTCGATTGAAGATTTAAAAAATGGGTGGGGGGTGGGGGGATTCTGGTGTCTAGTGCCCCAAATGGCGGCACCAAAGCTGCCCCAGCAGCACCGCTGTGGTGGTGTGATGACAGCTGGGGCGGCCATGTGTAATGTTGGCCATACCGCTGTGGCGGTATCTTAGCCGCCGTAGCGGCGTCGCTACCGTAGCGGCATCCCTACCGCCGTGGTAGTGATGGGCAGTTATATTTCATTAAATGTGTCTTAAATAAGTCTTAGACCCTCACTATTTCCCATATCGATATTGGAGCTTGAGGAAACTATTCTTGGAGATAAATTTGAGAAATTCTTGGAGGTAAACCTTACCTAATCCTTTACTCTTCCCTAATCACAATCATCTTAGATTTCCTCCTTCCCTTTAACAATCCCTTGGAGATGAAATTTGAAGGAGAGTTTTGGAAAACTTTTCATTAGGGTCATGTATGATAAATTGATGATGGTTATGCTAAAATTTGACGAATCTAAGCTTATTAGTCATATATCTTCCACTTTTAACGTTGAATTTCGGATTTGGAGATTTAGGGTTCATACCCAATTTGGGGGTGGGTTTTTACTTGAATCAGAAATTAGGCTAATCTTTGGGATAAATCAACAATTAATGGTTGGATTATGATTACCTAGGACTCAATTTGGTATTTTGCCCACGAATTTCTCGTTTTGCCCTTGTGGGCCCATTTTTCCAATTTATAAGGCTAAAATGGACCGAATTGAAATAGTAGCAATATTAGTATCATTCTTCGTGATTTCTAATATAGAATTCGATCATGCTTATACTACTTTGGTTCAGAGGTTCAGCGGAAGGGCAAAGCAAAAGAGTGACTTGTTGGTATTGCGGTTCGGCAGTCCAGGTAGGTTACGGCTTACCTTTAGTGAGACTTCACATAGCTAAGCAAATATTTAGAATATAATGTCGGAGACAGCATGTGAAACTTCGGGTATGAAGTCGGGTTGGATATTGCCTCATGTTGGGTCCTGCTGTGTCTTGGGACTAGCCATCCCGTTATGTGTGTTGATTGTTCCAGGGTGATTGTTTTGATGCCTCGAGTAGTGGTAGAATTTAGAATCTGTGTTATCGTCCTGATTGAGATAGATTTGCCATACCCATTGTTGGTATTGTGATATGATACATTGTTGGCGTACCCTTTTGTTGGTACTTATGATATTGATATATTATTGGCATACCATTGTTGGTATTGTGATATGATACATTGTTGGTGTACCCCTTTGTTGGTACTGTGATATTGGTATATTGTTAGCATACCATTGTTGGTGTTGTGATTTGATACCTTGTTGGCGTACCCCTTCGTTAGTACTTATGGTATTGAACTTGATTATTGATAATTAATATACGCATTGCACGTATTCTTACCCATTCATGATGCATGGCCGATACAGGTGATGATCCGGTATCATTGATTGAGTAAACAGATATTTAGATAAACCCTTTACGTGACTGATTGTGAAAAGGCCAATGTCCGAAGATCAATTTCGGAATCGTTGATTGTATGAAAATGCTATTGACCAACTCTTTTACTTGAGTGATTGTGAGAAGGCCAATGTCCGAGGTTCAATTTCGGAATCGTTGATTGTGTGAGACTGATATATGACAGACCCTTTTACTTAAGTGATTGTGATATGGCCGATGACCGATGATCTATTCCGGTATCGTTGTTACATGGCCGATTCCAATGATATTCCGAAATCGTTGTTAGTGCATGGACTCAGCGGGTCCCCCAGGGTGGTGCCAGTGAGACTCCCCCTGTGAGTAATTAGCCAGGGTCCTGTCTGTCTGTTGGGCAAAGATTCGGGACGGGTGGCACTTAGACTTCGCGAGTCACGCTGGGTTGTGCTACCGAGACGATGATATTTTCGTCTGGAGTACATATGTACACCTCATTTGCATGGAATTACATTTCATTCACCCAAACTTTGCATTGCATGGCATTATGACTTGACTGAGATTCTTGGTGATTGAGTTGTGATGATTGGATTGGATCGTATATATTCGGACTTGACATATTTAAGTTAGAGGTTTTATATAGGCGATGATGGATACTTAGTTGTAATCTTATTGTCTTGTACTTGTTAGATTCCTTGCTATCTGCATATCTTCTGAGTTGTGTTAACTATGCTTAGTCGGCCGATGATGCCCGCCATCGTGGTTTGTCTTGACCGACCGCACTTCGTCGCATTATTTTATGAATGCAGAGTACCAGGTCGGATCTACTTCTCTAACCCGTGGCTGATCGACTCTTCAGCTTCCACTCGAGTTTTTCAGGGTGAGCATGGCGTCCGCTGACCTTGAAGACTTTCCTATTTCATGTCTTACTTTATATTCAAAGACATAGATATTATGTATTAGTACTTCAAGATTGGATTATTCTCCCTAGATGCTCTTGTATTATTCAGACTAGACCCTGGGGGTATTTACTGTCTTCCGCACTTTTTACTATTATTTATCTGATCAGGCCATGCATGACACTATAGCTAGAGTATTGCTTCATCTTGTCGCGCAACGCGGCAGCGGCGGTGACTTACTACACCTGAGGGGTTCACGGACTGTGATGGATGGTGCACTCCTAGCGAGAACCTATGAGGGTAGTATATCCCGCTGCGGCTATAGCTCTCCTCGCGTGGATGCGATACCAACTCCGGGAGATGGGGTAGAAGCCCGGAGGGCAGCACGTGCGACGCACTTTCCGGGCTGAGGCCGGCTGGGAGGTTTCGAAAGTTAGACCCGCCGAGGTTTGCTGGTACCTCGTTTGAGGATGCCTATGAGTTCATTCTTGATATGCATGAGTTGCTGCACCGTATGGGGATAGTGGAGACCCACGGCATTGATTATGTGTCCTACCACCGCGTGACGAAGACGTGGTGGAGGTATTTTGTAGCTTGCGTTACAGGTTACCGACTTTTCTAGCGAGCCACGGGCATAGAGGCTCTGAGAGTTCGTTCTCCCGGAACTCGTGGACGAGGGGCTGCTTCCTCCCGAGTCTTCGAGCTTCCTTGTTTCAAAGACTCGACTCCTCTTACCGTTCTTTCTGCCCGGAGAGAGGTTGGGCATGTTTCCATGAGATGTACCCGACCTAGGCGGGATTATCAGCCACCAAGGACTCCTGTATCATCCGATGGTCAAGGTGGGACTTCTCAGAGAGGCGGTGCTCAGTCCGGCCGCGGTACTTCACATGGTTCTAGAGGTGGGTCCCAACCAGCTAGAGGTGGTACTCAGAGTGCGAGAAGGGATCTCAGACTGGGGTGGTGGAGCCCATTTTTACCCTCTTTCCTAGACCGGCGCAGGCCTCAAATGCGGGGGATCTCGTTTCTATCTATCCGTCATGCGGCGTCCGTATTATTTGATCCTGGATCCAGTTACTCGTGTGTGTCTGCATTTCATGCCGTTGGTTGGGATTTGCCTTGTGATAGCATAGATATACCTATTCATGTGTCTACTCCAGTCGGAGATTCTGTAGTTGTTGATAGAGTCTTTGGTCTTGTTTGTTTACTTTTATGGGGTATGACACTTGGGTAGATTTGACGATTCTTGATATGGTGGACTTTGATATTATATTGGGTATGTCCCGGCTTTCTCCTTATCACGCGATCTTCGGATCGTCACACCAAGACAAATAATTACCCATGCCGGCATTCTGAGGCTTCAGTGGAGAGGTACTCTAGTCCTACTCCGGAAGATCATTTCCTTCCATCGGGCGAAGAAGTTAGTAAGTAAAGGGTGTTTAGCGTACTTGGCGCATGTTGGTGATACGACTGTTGTATCTTCACCCCTTGAGTCTACCCCTATTGTGAGCGAGTTCGCGGAGGTATTTCCGTCGGATTTGCCAAGTATGCCACCCTATTGCAACATTGATTTCTATATCGACGTGGACTCGGGCACTCGTCCTATTTCCATCCCACCATATCGGATGGCACCTACTGAGTTGAGGGAGCGTAAGGAACAATTGCAAGATTTATTGAGCAAGGGGTTCATTAGACTGAGCGTCTCCCCTTGGGGTGATTCTGTGTTATTTGTGAAGAAGAAAGATGGGACTATGAGGATGTGCATTGATTACCGATAGTTGAACAAGGTCACGATTCGGAATAATTGCCCTATGCCTCGTATTGGTGACCTGTTCGACCAGCTTCAGGGTGCTTCGGTGTTTTCAAAGATTGATTTGTATTCCGGCTATCACTAGTTGAAGATTAGGGTGGAGGATATTCCGAAGACAGCATTCCGGAAGAGATATGGTCACTATGAGTTTTTAGTGATGTCTTTTGGGCTTACCAATGCCCCAGCTATATTTATGACTTTGATGAATGGCATCTTTAGGCCGTTCCTTGATTTCTTTGTGATTGTGCTTATTGATGACATCTTGGTGTATTCCAAGAGTAGAGAGGCACATGAGAGGCATCTTCGTACCGTTCTTAGGTTGTTGAAGAAACATAGTTTGTTTGCTAAATTTTCTAAGTGTGAGTTCCGGTTGGAGTCTGTGGCATTCTTCAGTCATGTGGTGTCCAAGGAGGGGATTATGGTTGATCCACATAAGATTAAGGCTATGAGGGGTTGGGCGAGGCCCACTACTGTTACTGAGATTCGTAGTTTTATGGGTTTGGCTAGTTATTATCGTCGCTTTGTCAAGGGTTTTACTGCCATTACTTCGTTCTTGACCAGATTGACTCAAAAGGATGTTCCCTTCCAGTGGACGGATAATTGTGAGGAGAGCTTTCAAAAGCTCAAGCTTCTTTTGACTACAGCCCTGATCCTAGCCTTACCTGTGAAAGGCAAGGACTTCACTATCTATTGTGATGTTTTTCGTATGGGTTTAGGTGTGGTGTTGATACAGGAAGGTAGAGTGATAGCTTATGCTTCCCGTCAGTTAAAGGTTCACGAGAAGAATTACCCTACCCATGATTTGAAGTTTTTGGCCGTAGTCTTCGCCTTGAAGATTTGGAGGCATTACTTGTACGGTGTCCATTGTGAGATTTTTACCAATTACCGTAGCCTTCAGCATGTGTTTACCTAGACAAATCTTAATTCCAGGCAGCGCCGTTAGATGGAGCTCCTGAAAGACTATGACATCTCTATTCTGTATCACCCTGGTAAAGACAATGTGGTGGTTGATGCCTTGAGTGGCAAGGCAGTGAGTATGGGGAGTTTAGCTCGATTGATTGTTTCCGAGCGCCCGTTAGCCATGGAGATTCAGACTCTGGCCAACAGTTTCGTCCGTCTTGATATTTGAGTCCCGGGCAAGATTTTGGCTTGTAAAGAGGCGAGGTCCTCGTTATTGGATCGGATCAAGGCTCATCAGTTTGAGGATGCTCAGTTGAGCAATATCCGAGATAGAGTTTCCAGAGGGGAGGCCAAAGAGTCTGTAATTGATTATGAGGGCATTCTGAGGATTAGAGGACGCGTGTGTGTTCCTCGTGTTAGTGATCTGATTCAGTTGATTTTATCTAAAGCCCATAGCTCTTGCTATTCCATCCATACGGGAGCAACTAAGATGTACAATGACTTGAGACAAAGACTATTGGTGGTGTCGCATGAAGAGAGATATAGTTGATTTTGTGGCTAAGTGTGAAAATTGACAGCAGGTAAAATATGGGCACCAGCGACCCGGTGGGGTGCTTCATAGGATGCTCATTCCCGAGTGGAAGTGGGAGAGGATTACCATGGATTTTTTCACGGGTCTTCCGAAGGCCCCTGGCGAATTTGATTCTATTTGGGTGATAAGGATCGGCTGACTAAGTCCACTCACTTTGTTCTCCGGTTCGGTGTTTTCTATACCACTATAGTTAGCCAAGATGTATATTCGGGATATTATGAGGTTGCATGGGATCCCTATTTCTATTGTATCTGATCGGGGTACTATCTTCACTTCCCAATTTTGGAGGGCATTTCATAAGGAGTTGGGTACCCGATTAGACTTTAGTATAGCTTTTCATCCCCAGACCGATGGCCAGTCCGAGCGGATGATTCAGGTGCTTGAAGACATGTTGAGAGCATGTGTTATTGACTTTGGTGGTCATTGGGACTAGCGCTTGCCCTTGGTGGGTTGCATACAATGCCTCAGCTTATCATTCGAGTATCAAGGACGCCTTTTGGTGCCTTATATGGTAGGAGGCGAGATCTCTCCCTATTGGTTGGTTGATGGGTTCGAGGCTCGAGGAGCACGGATCTATTGAGAGAGTCCCTTGATAGAGTGAGAGTTATTCGACCGGGCTGTGCGCGACTGGTAGTCGAGCCAGCATGTGTGGACCGAAAGGTTCGGGATTTCGAAGGTTGCTATCATGGAAAGGTGTTGAAGGTTTCACGATGAAGGGTCTATCGAGGTTTGGTAAGAGGGCGAGTTAAAAGTTCCCGTACACATTGTTCCATTTGAGATTGTGGATTTTCTCGGTGATGTAGCTTTCGAGTTGGCATTGCCGCTAGGCTTGGCGGGAGTTCACTCGGTCTTTCATGTTTCAATGCTAAAGAAATACCATGCCGATGGTACCTACATTGTCCGTTGGGATTCTATATTGCTTGATGAGAATCTCTGACTTACGAGATGAGCCGTATCGCGATCTTGGATGCAAAGCCGTGTTCGGGAAGTTGAGGTCTCAACGAGATTGCTTCGTGAAGCGTGCCAATGGAAGCACCGTCCCGTGGAAGGCAACTGCGATCCGACTCCGATATGCGTAGCCGATATCCCCAGTTATTCACTGATTCAAGTATTTCCTTACTTTCCTTCTTTTCTTCGCTCGAGGATGAGCAACGGTTCAATTGGTATATAATATAACGATCCATTTGGTCGTTATAATATCTTCGGTGTTTTCGCCTGTTCCTGAGCATTGATTAACTCGCTTTTGACTGAGGGGACCGTTGATATGCTTCTCGGGGTGTCTAGACCGAATTCGGGCAACTTCGGTGAAAATATAGGCTCTAAGTGAAAAATGGCTGACCCAAAGTTGACTTTTGGGCAAATGGACCTTTTTCGGAATGTCGCCGATTCCGAAAGGTTCGGATGGTCGTTTAGAACATGTATGTGTATTTCGTTCGATTCCCAATGCATTCAGATGCATTTCGAGACTTAGGATGGGAAATTAGAATTAAGGCATCGGGAGTTGACCCGGTCAACGAGGCCTCTGTTGGAAATTTTGAGACCACGAGCACATCGGCGCGTGTATTTTTGTGTGGGTCTATATGGGTGGTTTGTGAGCAGATGGCCTCGGAATGACCCGCATTTCGATTGAAGATTCGAAAAATTGGGGGGGGGGGGGGGGGAAGGGGGAAGATTCGTGTCCGGTTCCCCGAAATGGCGCACCCGCAGCGCCCGGCCGCACCGCTGTGGCGGTATGATGACTGCTGGGGCGGCCGTGTGTAATGTTGGCCATACTATTTTGGCGGTATCGCAGCTGCCGTAGCGGCGCCGCTACCGTAGTGGCATCCCTATCGCCGTGGCGGCGACGGGCAGTTATTTTTCATTAAATAAGTCTTAGACCCTCACTATTTTCCATCTCCATATTGGAGCTCGAGGAAACTATTCTTGGAGATAAATTGGAGAAATTCTTGGAGGTAAACCTTGGCTAATCCTTTACTCTTCCCTAATCACAATCATCTTAGATTTTCCCCTTCTCTTTAACAATCCCTTAGAGATGGAATTTGAAGGAGGGTTTTGGGAAACTTTTCCCTAGGGTCATGTATGATAAATTGATGATGGTCATGCTAAAATTTGATGAATCTAAGCTTATTAGTGATATATCTTCCTCTTTTAACGTTGAATTTCGAATTTGCAGACTTAGGGTTCATACCCAATTTAGGGGTTTTTACTTGAATCAGAAATTAGGCTAATCCTTAGGCTAAATCAATAATTAATGGTTGGATTATGAATACCTAGGACTCAATTTTGTATTTTGCCCGCGAACTTCCCGTTTTTTCCCTTGTGAGCCTATTTCTCCAATTTCTAGGATTAAAATGGACTGAATTGAAATAATAGCAATATTAGTATCATTCTTCATGATTTCTAATATAGAATTCGATTATGCTTAGACTACTTTAGTTTCGAGGTTCAGCGGAAAGGCAAAGCAAATGAGTGACTTATTGGTGTCATGTTCTTCAAAATTCAAGTAGGTTATGGCTTTTTCTTACCTTTAATGAAACTTCGCATAGCGAAGCACATATTTAATATAATGTCGGGGAGATGCGTACGTGAACCTTCGGGTATGAAGTCGGGTTGGATATTGCCTTAGGTTGGGCCCTGTTGTGTGTTGGAACTAGCCACCCCGTTATGTGTGTTGATTGTTCCGGGGTGATGGTTTTGATGCCCCGAGTAGTGGTAGAATTTGGAATCTGTGTTATCGTCCTGATTGAGATAGATTTTCCATACCCATTGTTGGTATTGTGATATGATACATTGTTAGCGTACCCTTTTGTTGGTACTTCTGATATTGATATATTATTGGCATACCATTGTAGGTATTGTGATATGATACATTGTTGGCATACCCTTTTGTTGGTACCTGTGATATTGATATATTGTTGGCATACCATTGTTAGTGTTGTGATTTGATACCTTATTGGCGTAACCCTTCGTTAGTACTTGTGGTATTGAACTTGATTATTGATAATTGATATACGCATTGCACGCATTCTCACACATTCATGATGCATGGCCGATACCGGTGATGATCCAGTATCGTTGATTGAGTAAACTGATATTTAGATAACTCTTCATGTGAGTGATTGTGAAAAGGCCGATGTCCGAATATCAATTTTGGAATCGTTGATTGTATTAAAATGATATTGACCAACTCTTTTACTTGAGTGATTGTGAAAAGGCCGATGTCCGAGGTTCAATTTTGGAATCGTTGATTGTGTGAGACTGATATATGACAGACTCTTTTACTTGAGTGATTGTGAGATCGCCGATGATCGATGATCTATTCCGGCATCGTTGTTGCATGGCCAATTCCGATGATATTCCGGAATCATTGTTAGTGCATGGACTTCGCAGATCCCCCAGGGTGGTGCCGGTGACACTCCCCCTGTGAGCAATTAGCCAGGGTCCCGTTTGTCTGTTGGGCAAAGATCCGGGACGGCTGACACTTAGACTTTGCGAGTCACGTTCGGTTGTACTACCGAGACATCAATATTTCTGTCCGGAGTACATGTGTACACCTTATTTGCATGGCATTAGATTTCATTCACCCTAACTTTGCATTGCATTGCATTATGACTTGACTGAGATTCTTGGTAATTGAGTTGTGGTGATTGGATTGGATCGTATATATTCGGACTTGACATATTTAAGTTAGAGGTTTTATATAGGCGATGATGGATACTTAGTTGTAATCTTATTGTCTTGTAGTTGTTAGATTCCTCATATCCGCATATCTTCTCGATTTGTGTTAACTATGCTTAGTCACGATGATGCTACTAATCGTGGTTTGTACTGACCCGCACTTACTACTTTCTTTTATGAATGCAAAGTACCAGGTCGGATCTACTTCTCTAACCCGTGGCTGATCGACTTCCGCCCACTCGAGTTTTCGGGAGTAGCGTGTGTCCGCTGACCTGAAGACTTTCCTATTTCATGTCTTACTTTATATTCAGAGACATAGATATTATGTATTGGTACTTCCAGATTGGATTATTCTCCCTAGATGCTCTTGTATTATTCAGACTAGACCCTGGGGTATTTACTGTCTTCCATACTTTTTACTACTATTTATCTACATATATCGTGAGACTTATGTATTTGTTATTTCTGCAACTTAATTTCTTCAAATCATGTATTGGTTCGTTATTGGGATGAGGGTTCGCTTACCGAGGTAGGAAGGTAAGTGCCTGCACGACCTAGGAAAAATGGGTCGTGACATAAAGCCAATAACAAAATATCTATGATTTAAGCTAAACAAATCAGCATCCCAAAACACAAGTCAATCAAAAATGTTAAGTCGAAGCTCGGCTTAATCTAGTCTAGAATGAGAGCAAACTCTTAGTAAAAATAGGATTTTCAAAATTCCAATTTAAAAGGGATTAATACCCGGTTTCATGAGCACGATTGCAAACAAGTGTTTTCAGTTACCTTTTCAACCTTTCCTATTCAAATATCAAACCTTCATTCTTAGTTGTATTCAGAGATACCAACAAGTTAAAATAATGCACACAAAGTCCCTAAGCACAAGTTAAGTCAAGTTAAAACAAACTAAAGGTGACCAGCTCTTTAAAGTATTCATAGATTCTAAGTGTCACAATAAAAGAAACAGACAATCAAGGAGAAGTGAGGCAAGTAAGCACACAAATGGTTTAAATAGTTCACACACAGGATCTTTTCTTCCTTTTCAAGTCAGTTTTAACCTTGAAGAAAAGAGAACCAAATGTAATGCATTTTTCAAAGCAAACAGAGACACCTTATGGTGTTATGTAAGAAAAGATCTAAATAAATGGAAAGTTGAACCTTCCAGTCCCAAAACCATATGTTGCAACAAG
>NC_081342.1:54495713-54557248 GCF_029784015.1 Lycium ferocissimum | reverse complement strand
TTAGGTGTCAACACACACAAAACTAAGAGAAATAAAAAACATTCAAAACTCATAAAATCCAATAACTTAACAAAACTGGAAAATAGAAACAACTGAAATAAAAGAGAAATTACTCCATGCCTTTCATACATAACCAAATAGAAGCTAAACATCTTATAAAGCTGAGTTAAACCAAAGAGAAGCGTAAACAAACCAGAACTGAAAGAAAAACCTTGAAAAGGCTGAAATAGAAAGGAGAATTACCTTTTTGTGGAGCAGCGACGGGGGCGACGAAAGTTGAGTCGATCACCTTCAAACCAACGCGAAAACTAATTCGAACTCGAATAAAATTAGTTTTTACTTGTTCAGATAATTCAAGAACTCGACTTACAAGAGAAAATTTCTTGTTTAAAGCTAAGTAATTTGAGAAGTTCAGAACTTGGGGTGTTAAAAAAAAAGTTTTTTTTTGAGGTGTCAAAAGCGTCCTCTTAGCAATGAAGGAGAGGGTCCTACTTATAGTGAACCAATTCTAGGATTTTGATTGAAATCAGCGATGTGGGACTTGGTGCGGATTTGAAAAATCCTTTGAATTTGAGAAATTAATTTAAAATTTGAAAAGTCCCAGCAAATATACTAAATGAACCTTTGCTTTTATTCAGCAAGAAATGGGAAGATAATGGAAAATGGGATGACTGTTACCGTTTGAATTTCAAATTTGCTAGAGAGAAACCAAAACACAATGAATGTTTTGCCCGAAATGGGCAAGCACTCTCTGGGAAAAGCAAAAGAGAAAAGAATCTTTGCCAAACAGAGTCGGAGACAGCTGGTTCAAGCTGTAGAGTGGTGCTGTTGAAGAGAAGTTTAGGGTTCGTTTGGTGCTGGCTTTTGTTCAATGAAGTGAACAGATGACTGTTTGAGAGTATCAAGGGAGTGGGTCGAACTGGGTCAAGCTGTTGCACTGAGCAGCGTTGGGCTTGGAGGGTTGAATTTATTATTTTAAAGATAGCCCTTTGTATTTAAAATTATAACCATTTTTGGACAAAACAGGCAAATCAACTCCAATTTGAAATGAATTAGGAGCAACTAAAACAATTGAGACAAAATCACGAATCAATTAATTAATTAAACTTCTTAACTTTAACAAAGTAAAATGCCTACTATGTAAATACAAATTACAGTAATTAAGTTGCAAATGACTTTAATTGATAATTTTGAAATAAGTATTAAATTAATCTCTTATTTTGAAATAATTAATACATAAATATATGTAAAATATATATATATATATATATATATATATATATATATATATATATATATATATATATATATATATATATATATATATATATATAAGGATATTTTGCCAATGAAATGGCAAAATATCACCAAAGGCTGTTTTAGAAAGTATTTTTGATTTTTTGAATAATTCTTTTACTCTGTTTGCGATTCAAGAAGCTTGATTAGTTAATTTAAATTTTTTGAGGGTAAAAATTGATTTCAACAGCTGCCCCTTTGTTGTTCAGGGATGGCACTGGGCAACAAAATTTGACAAACCCGATTTTTATTCGATAAACTCAACTTACGTCTTAAAGTGAAAAACGCATGTGATTTTGAAAATTATGGCTAGATCCTAGCATTGGGTTTCTTACATATCTCAGGCAACATGAGAATTTAGGCCACTTGTAGTTTGACTCAATTTTTTGCAAACTTTCAAAATTGCGCTTGTGCCGAATTTATGAGACAGAGAGCTTGGGGCATGATTGGGGGGATTTTGGATTACAACTGAGCTCTGACAGTGAGTTCGCCTACATATCCCTACCCTAGAGAATCAGGCCGTATGTAGTTCGACTCGATCGGTAGAAAAGGATATTCCTTATGCGGAAGCACCCTTTTGTTTGAGATAGATGACTTCAAACTTTTGAGTACAGAAAAGAGGCTTGCAATTTCTAAGCTATGAATGTGGAATGCTTCACACTCATAATTAAGTCCTTGCACGGACATAATTTCATATACCTTAAGTATGTCATCAACTAGATTTGAAAGAAAGACTGAGGATGCCCCAGTGTAGATTCAGAGATTACACTGAATGAGAAGCTTAAAGATAGCGACCTTTGCCTTTTTGGAGAGTGGTTTTGACACGGAAAAAACACCTACATGCCTTCTACAGGGGTATAGTTTGATAGTGGTGAAAAGTGATCCTCAACTCTCGCCTGAAGAGTCTACTCCTCTCTTCTGTAATGTGCCCCGGTTCACCGCTAAGAAAAAGTTCCACATTGTCCCGCATTCACCTAGATTTGATATTTGATTGACATATATGATCCCACACACTCGGTGGTTTGAAAAGTGGCATCTCCTCGATGCTCTGGCACCGTCATCTTGATGGGTTTTCGAAAAACTCACCTCTTAGTGGTTTGAAGCTACTACAAAATCTAAAATAAACTTATCAGTAGAACAATGCAACGTCGTAGTTGCAAAGCCTTTTAAAGAAGCAGTAAAAATAACTTAAATAACTATTTCTTCATCATTAAGTAGTGTCTACCTTTAGTGACTAGCGTCCCATTTCGTTGGTTAGCGTTTTCCCCTTGAGGATTAGCGTTCTATTTAGTCGATTAGCGTTTCAGTTAAGTGACTAGCGTTTTGTTTTATCGGATAGCGTTTTACTTTATTGATTAGCATTCATTTAGTCGGTTAGCATCTCACTTAAGTGAATAGCATTCTTCTTTATCAGGTAGCGTTTCACTTTAGTGATTAGCGTTCTGTATGTTAGAAATAATGACAAAAGTAAATGCTTTGACACTTGTAGTGAAGACTGCGATCTCTTGACTGTATTTACATTGCTTTGACACTGGAGCAAAGACTGTAGCCAACTGGCTAGAATTATATCACTCTGACTCTTATAGCGAAGATTGCAGCCAACTGGCCGGATTAACATCGGCTTGACAAACTGGCGAAGATTGCAACCAACTGGCTGGAATCACATCACTCTAACTCTTATAGCAAAGACTGCAACCAACTGGATGGATTTACATCGCCTTAACTGAAGCGAGGACTGCAACCAACTGGCCGGAATTATATCACTCTGACTCTTGTAGCGAAGACTACAGCCAACTGGCCAGAATTACGTCACTTTTGACATAGTGGAGTGAAAACTGCAACCAGCTGGACGGAATTACATCACTCTGACACACTGAAGTGAAGACTACAGCTCATTGGCTGGAATTACATCACTCTGATTCTTGTAGCAAAGACTGCAACCAACTTGACGGATTTACATCGCTTTATCTTTTATCTTTAAGTTTTAGCTGTGACCCTCTCAGTCAGATGAGTCGTTTCGTTCTTGTGATTTTTCTTGTCTTTCTGTAGCCCTTTTGGCATTTATATCCTTGTGGCCCTCATGGCTAGATGTTTACCCTTGTGGCATTTATATCCTTGTGGCCCTCATGGCTAGATGTTTGCCCTTGTGGCATTTATATCCTTGTGGCCCTCATGGCTAGATGTTTGCCGTTGTGGCATTTATATCATTGTGGCCCTTATGGATAGATGTCTGCCCTTTTGGCATCTATATCCTTGTGGCCCTCATGGCTAGATGTCTGCCCTTTACACGTTTTGTACCCTTGTGGCCCTCATGGCTAGATGTTTGTCCTTGTGGCACTTATATCCGTGCGGCCCTCAAGGCTAGATTGGTCATCCCTTTGGACATTCTTAGATCAAGTCATGGCCTTTTTGGCCAGATGGATCGTTCTCTTTGGATATTTAAGAAAGGTCATCACCCTGACGTCTTTAAATATCAATGGCAATCACCCTGGTGCCTCTTGAAATTTGTGAATTACATCATCGAAGTCCGCTTTGATATTCGTACAAACATGTACTCAAAAAAGATGGTTAGTAGCTACGTCGTCGCTTTGCCAGCGGCTTTAGTCAAAATAATCTTAAAAAGAGCTTTTAGAAAGATTAATGACATATACGAAATTACTGAGCATCGTTTGCTCATTGTCGAGGTAGGCCTCACTTTCCGTCGATTTTGGCAATCATCGACCGTAATCTATTAGTGTAGATTCTTCATTTTGCTGGAGAGTTTGATAGTCCTCTTTAGCAAGTTGTCCCAATTTGTGGTCAAGACAAGTCGTCAACCACTTGATTGTTGACTTCTTTAAAATTTCAAAGCAAATCATTAGAGTAGTCAAGAATGACAAAGTATAGAGAATAAAGTTCAATGTGTAGCCGTTCGGCTTATTTGATATTTCTAGTTGTCATTGAAGACTCAATTTTCACTTCGTCTGGCTTGATATCTTTGTCATGCAATTCGGCATATTGAGCGTCTCTTCAGTTTGATCAATAGCATTGTCGTATGGCTTATTATGCCCATGCCGCGGTGAGCATAATAACGCCTTTGTCATGCTTGGCAGTTTTCAATACTCTCGTACTTCTTTGTAGGAGATAGTCTCTTGTGGAAATTTCTAAGACTTTCTCAAAACTCTGCCCAGTTAAAGTTGTATCAATGACCTCTTGTGTCAAATCCTGAATTGGAATTTTTTATTTTTGAGATCCTCTAAAAAATTCTTCCCTAGTTGAAAACGTATTGGCGAACTCCCTTACCGACCCAGAATTTTGGAATTTTTGAGACCCTCTCAAAAAATTCGACCCCAGTTGAAAATATATTGATGAACTCTCGCACCAACTCTTGATGGAAGAAATTTTGAGACTCCCTCAAAATTTCTGCCCCAGTTTTGAGTTGTGAGCCGGCTAACTCTTGGACCAAGCCGTTGTGAAGGAATTTTTGAGATCCTCTCAAAAATTCTGCCCATTTTAAATCTATCTTGCTTGGCGAACTCTCGTGCCGAATCCTAAATATACTCCTCAAAATTTCTGCCCCAATTTAGGTGTTGAATTGATTGACCCTTACTAACTGGTTAAGCATTACCAATTTTGAGATCTTCTCAAAATTTCTGCCCAGTTTGAGACTCTAGGCTGGCTGATTCTTGTGACGGACTGGCGGCACAAATTTTTAGGATCCTCTCAAAAATTCCACCCCAGTTGGGCATGTATGGCAATCTCTTTGTGCCGAATCTGAGATCTTTTGGTACGATCGAGCTCAAAGAGCGCCTACGTATCCTGACGCAGTAGGAATTAGGTCGAACGTAGTTCAGAATATGAGGGTAATGGTGTACTAGAGATAAGTGACGTTCGTCCTTCGAGCATAGGGAAAAGAGGCTTGAAACCTCTTAATTATAAATGTGGCCGGCGACACATCCATAAGTAAGATTTTACTTGGACATAGTTTCCTCATTGCTTTGAGAAAGTCATCATTTTGATCTCTGAGAAAAGGGGACTGAATTGCCGTATTTCTGAGTTATGTTCGTACTAAACACTTATGTTGTAGTTTTGACACAGGTTTTGACTTTGTTGAGGAGTTCGGTATCCCTCAGTTTTTTGGCAAAGCAAAGTCGTTGAAGTCTCGACATTGATTTCATTGGGCTTGGAGGGTTGAATTTAGGATTTTAAAGATAACCCTTTGTATTTAAAATTATAACCATCTTTGGACAAAATATGCAAATCAACTCCAACTTGAAATGAATTAGGAGAAATGGCAGAGCTCAGACAGGACAGGTTGATAGCAATGGTTCGCAGGCTACTGGCGGACGGGTTCATTGCTATGCATTTCCTAGCCAGAAAGAGGCTGAGGGCTCAGATGCAGTTATTATAGGTAATATCTCAGTCTGTCACCAGATGGCTTCTGTATTATTTGACCTAGGTTCCACGTTTTCTCATGTGTCTACATATGTCTGTGATTTACTTGATGCCCCTATACATGTATCTACTCCAGTTGGAGATTCTGTGGTTGTAGATAGAGTTTTTCGATCTTGTACTGTCACACTTATGGGGTATGGCACCTGGGTTGACATAGTGATTTTAGACATGATAGATTTTGATGTCATCTTGGGTATGAGTTGGCTAGCTCCTTATAATGCAATTCTAGACTTTCATGCCAAGACAGTCACCTTAGCTATGCTCGGGGTGCCTAGACTTGAGTGGAAACGTAACCTTAGTCCCTCCCCAAAGAAAATAATTTCCTTTATTCGTGCAAAAAAGTTAGTGGACAGGGGGTGTTTGGCTTATTTGGCATATATTCGTGATACCAGTGTTGACGGTCTATCTCTTGAGTCAGTTCTTGTGGTACGTGAGTTTTCAAAGGTGTTTCCCGCAGACTTATTGGGCATGCCACCGGACCGTGACATTGATTTTTGCATTAACTTAGAGCCAGGGACCTGCCTTATTTCTATTCCTCTATATTGGATGGCACCAGTAGAGTTGAGGGAATTAAAAGAACAACTTCAGGATCTTCTTAGTAAGGGTTTCATTCATCCGAATGTCTCCCTATGGGGCGCTCATGTGCTGTTTGTGAAAAAGAAGGATGGGACTATGCGGATGTGCATTGATTGCCGCCAGTTAAATAAAGTCACCATCCGAAATAAATACCCCATCCTTCGTATTGATGATTTCTTTGACCAGCTACAGGGGGATTCAGTGTTTTTGAAAATTAACTTGAGGTCGGGGTATCATCAGTTGAAAATTCGGGCAGAGGATATTTCTAAGACTGCTTTTCGGACCAGGTATAGGCATTATGAGTTTCTGCTTATGCCTTTCGGGCTGACTAACCCCTAACTGCTTTTATAGATTTGATGAATGGCATCTTTAAGCCATACGTGGACTCTTTTGTGATAATGTTCATTAAAGACATCCTGGTTTATTCAAAGAGTAGGGAAGATCATGAAAAACACTTTAGGGTTGTTCTTGGGTTGCTGAGAGACAGGGAGTTGTATGCCAAGTTCTCTAAGTGTGAGTTTTGGCTTACGTCTGTGTCCTTCTTGGGACATGTGGTTTCGAAGGAAGGGATTATGGTGGATCCGAAGAAAATTGAGGCAGTGAGGGATTGGGCCAGGCCCACGTCTGTGACGGAGATTTGCAGTTTTGTGGGGTTGGCTAGTTACTATCGCCGATTTGTGAAAGGGTTTGCTTCCATTGCTTTGCATTTGACCCGGTTGACTCAGAAAGAGGTACCTTTTCAGTGGTCTGACGAGTGTGAGGAGAGCTTCCAAAAGCTCAAGACCTTATTGACTACAGCTCCTATTCTATCTTTTCCCGTGGAGGGCAAGGACTAACTGGTTTATTATGCCACTTCTCGTTCTGGTTTGGGTGCTGTTTTGATGCAGGGAAAGAAGGTGATTGCCTATGCTTCTAGGCAGCTGAAGGTTCATGAGAAGAACTATCCTACTCATGAATTGGAGTTGGCAGCGGTGGTTTTTGCGTTAAAGATCTGGAGGCACTATCTCTATGGTGCCCGTTGCGAGGTATTTACAGATCATCACAACCTTCAGCATGTGTTGGGATCTTAATTCTAGGCAGCGGAGATGGATGGAGTTGCTTAAGGATTACAATATTACTATCTTGTATCATTTTGGCAAGGCAAATGTGGTGGCAGATGCCTTGAGCAAGAAATCAGCTAACATGGACAGTTTCGCTCATTTGATTACGTCAGAGCATCCGTTGACCAGGGAGGTTCAGACTCAGGCTAACATTTTCATGAGGCTTGATGTGTATAGTTCGGGCAGAGTGTTGGCTTGTATTGAGGCGAAATCATCATTTCTGGAGCAGATTAAGGCCAGACAGTTCGAGGATGCGATTTTGAGTAAGATTCGTGATAAAGTTTTGCGTGGTGAGGCCAAGGAGGCTGTGATTGATGATAAAAGTGTTTTGAGAATCAAGGGGCATGTTTGTATTCCCCGTGTTGATGATTTGATTAAGATAATTTTGGCAGAGGCTCAGAATTCTAGATATTCCATTCATCCTGGTGCTACCAAGATGTACCGTGACTTGAGGTAGCACTACTGGTGGGGCCAGGATGAAGCGGGATATTGTTGAGTTCATTGCACAGTGTTTGAATGGCGTGCAGTACAAGCACCAAAGACCCGGGGGTATGCTTTAGAGGATGCCCATTCCAGAGTGGAAGTGGGTGAGCATAGCGATGGACTTTGTGGTTGGTCTTTTGAAGACCTTGGGTAAGTTTGATTCGACTTGGGTCATTGTTGATAGATTGACCGAGTCTGCCCATTTCATATCGGTTAAGATTACCTATACCGTCGAGAAGTTGGCCCAAATTTATATCCGGGAGATTGTTCGTTTGCACACGGTTCTTATTTCCATCATATTCAATAGAGGCACGACGTTTACATCTTGGTTTTGGAAGAATTTTAATTTGGAGTTGGGTACTAGATTGGACCTTAGTACAACTTTCCACCCTCAGACAGATGGTCAGTATGAGCGGACTATCCAGGTCCTAGAGGATATGCTTCGAGCTTGTGTGATTGACTTCAGTGGCTATTAGGATTAGTTCTTACCATTGGCTGAGTTTGCATATAGCAATATTTATCACTCGAACATTGATATGGCCTCGTTTGAGGCTCTTTATGGTCGGAGATATAGGTCTTCTATTGGATGGTTTGATGCTTTTGAGGTAAGGCCATCGGTTATAGATCTTTTGAAGGAGTCACTAGATAAAGTCAAGGTGATTCAGGAAAAGCTCTTGGCAGCTCAAAATAGGTAGAAGGAGTATGCTGATCGAAAGGTCTGAGATCTTGAGTTTATGGTTAGACAATAGGTCTTATTGATGGTCTTACCTATGAAGGGTGTGATGAGATTTGGGAAGAAAGGTAAGATTAGTCCCAGATTCATTGGTCCGTTTGAGATTCTCAATCGTGTGGGGGATATAGCCTATGAGTTAGCTTTGTCCCCAGGTTTGTTAGGTGTGTATCCAGTGTTCCATGGTTCTATGTTGAAGAGATACCATAGTGATGGTTCATTTGTCATTCGCTGGGATTAACAATAGGAAGAGCCTATTATGATCCTAGATAGAGACGTTCATAAGTTGAGGTTAAAAGAAATAGCGTCAGTAAAGGTTCAATGGAAGAACCATCCCATTGAGGAAGCTACTTGGGAGACAGAATCCGATATGTGAAAGAATTATCCCTAGCTTTTCACTGAATCAATTACCTTCCCCTTGTTCCCTTTCTTTGTCTGTCGGGGACGAACGGTTGTTTAATTAGTATCTGATGTAACGACTCGCTTGGTCGTTATGGGGATGTAACTTAGAAAACTAAACCTCCGTTGGAAATTCTGAGGTCGCGGGTGAGTCCGTAGCGTGTTTTTATGTATTGGTGCATGTTTTGTTTACATCTATAGGGCCTTGTTTTTGTTAATTCCATCATCATGTTAGATTCTAGGATTAGTTAAAGGTCTGTTAATGGTAAATGAAAGGGCTAAAACCCTAGAACTTAAGAAACCCTTGATTAATGAATGGTTTGTTGATTTTATTGCTATTTAATCATCTAGGAGTATAGATTATCACTTCCTAGGATGAGAACTTGTCTATTAATCATGGAACTTATTGAATGAGACCTAGGGTTTCACAAAGGTGTAACTTTGGCATAAAAACTTCCTGTAAAAGGGTCGAATTGATTAGAAAACACATGAATGGGAATAGTATGATGGTTTGGGGTTGATTTTATGATGAACTCACGCTTAGTGGTAGTTCACCCAATTGAAAAGGGTAGAATATAGTTGGGTTCTTTTCCCTAATTATTGTATTGTTTGAGTAGATGATTCAAATACTCATGTAGTGCTATATTTCTAGACTTTGAACGTACGAAAGCTTTGCGAAAGGGAAAAGCTATTACGGAGTTACTGCTTTATTCCAGTTCGTCTTTGAGGTAGGTTACGGTCTACTTTAGTTAGACTTTGATGAGTTAATTGTATGTGTTATGAAATTGATAGGAGAAGCATGATTAGGGCTTCAGACATGAAGTATGGTTGGTAATTCCTACAGTTTGATATTGATTGATTAATTATGTGATGAACTGATATGAAATGATAAATAAGGAGTTCATAATTACTCTTCTCATTGACTTGGAGAAATCCCTTACTCATGTTATTGATGAATTGATTCTTGAGTCTTGATATGACTTGTGACATGGTGACCTGTGTTCCCTGATATTGATTTATTGATTGTTCACATTCCTTATTGATTGTGGAACGAAAATCCATTGTGATGAGAAATATATTATAAATATAAAAAGGCACATTTGACAGGGGGTGAGCATGTGGCCTCATTATGGGCTCGTGATCCAAGTTTAATTCCGGAGCAAGTGGTACATGGAAACCATGGTTCCCCTGCAAGTCATGGCTAATGGGTCAAACATTACCATTTAGCATGTGTGTACGGATATGTGACAGAGTTGAGATAATTTGTGATTTACGATTGTGTTAGGTGATTACATGGGTTGAGTTACTCTTATTTATTTCTACTTGTGTGGATTTACCTTATCCCTATGCTGGCTGATATTTCGGTGTTGGATGATTTCTGTTGATAGTTTCTTGAGGTTATGTGTTGTTATGCCTATCTGTCTATCTTATTGGTTTTGTGATTGTATGCATGATACTAATCTTAGTTGGCCTATGATATCTATCAATACATAGTGTTTGTACTGATACTACCTTGCATTCTTTTGAGTGCAAATTGTGATCTAGAGACATCTACGAGACATCATATTTAGTGTGAGGCCAGTTTCCGCCAATATTCGAGGTTTAGCTCTTATCCATGCCAGGCTGCCTGAAGATCTTTCCTATTTTAGATGTCTATTTCATTTCAGGCATTTATGTTATTTTTAGATGGCTATTCATTCTTTAGACAATTATGTTTAGAGTCCTTGTACGATGACTTTCAGATTTTGGGATTGTAATATTTAGATTTCCGCATATTTCATTTATTTATAGCATGACTAGACATTTGGACATTTTATATCTGTTATATTCTTGAATATAAAATTGGCTAAGTAATTTGGTAATCGTTTGGATGAGTGGTTTAAGTAAATGGTTCGCCCACTAAGAGAATTGTGTGGGTGCCACTTACGGCTGTTTGGGTCGTGATACTGAGGAAGTTGAAGTTTACGCAAGGAGGTTGGGGATTCATAATGCAATGGTTAACACATCAAAAAAGATTTGGCTTTTCTAGTCAGATGACTGGCAATCTCAGGTTATTGTGACTGGCAATCTCAAGTTATTATAGATTCATTGCAGCATTTGACTCTTAATCTACAGCAAGTAGCATATGTCACAACTTTATATGATAAATGCACTGCTGTTAAAAGGCAGGATTTATAGGACTCTATAGCTCAGGTAGCTCTGAATATTTAAGTACCATGGATTTTTGGGGGATTTGAAAGTTATTCTTAAACCTGAAGAAAAGTTGGGTGGTCTCCCAGTGCATCATTCTGAAATTGCTGAGTTTGTTATTTTGTGTGTAATTGTGGTCTCATAGAAGTTAAATTATCTGGTAGTGGATATACTTGGTGTAATGGAAGAATAGAAGATGATTTCATTTTCAAGAGACTTGACAAAGTTTTTGGAAATCAGGAGTTCATGGACTTATTCCCTTCATCTGAAGTTTATCATTTTATTACACATGGATCAGATCATGCCCCTCTCCATGTAGTCTGTGATAGTCAAGAAGAAGTAGTTGTGAAACCTTTTAAGTTCCTTAACTTGTGGACTACTTATCCAAAGTTCTTAGAAGTGGTTTAGAACAAATGGTGTTTAGAGTTTGCAGCAAATCCTTTCATTGAGTTTCAGGCAAAAATGAAAGAGGTGAAACATTCTTTGGCAAAGTGGAGTAGGGACACATATGGCAATATTTTCCAGTGTATTTCCACTATGGAAGATGTTATCAAAGTGAAGGAATTGCATTTTGAATTGAATCCTTCCAGGATAAATAGGGAAGCCTTACATAAAGCCCAAGCTGATTTGAATAGATAGAATAGATACTTACACTTGGAGGAAGAATACTAGAAGCATAAATCTGGAATGAGATGGTTGAAGGATGGTGATAGAAATACAAAGTTCTTTCACTTATATATTGAGGGAAGAAGAAAGAAACTGGCATTGCACAACATTCAGAATAGTCAAGGGGACTGGATAAGCTCTAATAGTGACATTGGACAGGAGGCAGTTTCTTTTTATCAGGACCAGTTCAGACGTCAGCCTACTTCTACTGATTATGAGATGCTGAAGAAAATTCCTACATTGATCACTGAGGAACAAAATGAGTCACTAATAGCTCTCCCTAGTACCAATTATGAGATTCTTAATGGTGACAGTACCAGTGGACCAGATGGTTTTCAGGTCATTTTTTCTAAGCCTGCTGGCATATTATTGGAGAAGATGTGACAAACATGGTGAGGGCCTTCTTTTGTGGTCAAGAGCTACCTAGATTTATTACTCACACCAATCTTCTACTAATCCCTAAAAAGGAAGTTGTCAATTCCTTTACTGATCTGAGTCCAACCAGTCTTAGTACTTTTGCTAACAAGATTATCTCCAGAGTGTTGCATGAAAGGATTGTTCCAATTCTGCCTATATCGTCTCCAACACTCAAACTGATTTTGTTAAAGAAAGAAGCATTGTGGAGAATGTATTGTTGCCACAAGAAATCATCAGAGACATAAATAAGAGAAACAAACTGCACAATGTGGTTGTTAAACTTGATATGGCAAAAGCATATGACAGGGTTTCATGGATATATTTGACAAAAGTATTAAAGCAGTTTGGTTTTTCTGATGTGGTGATACATATGGTATAGAGGCTAGTTTCAAATAATTGGTATTCAGTGTTGATCAATGGGCAGTCTCATCGCTTTTTTCACTCCTCAAGAGGACTGAAACAACGTGATCCACTTTCCCCAACTCTATTCATTATTGCAGCAGAAGTTTTGGCCAGAAACTTGAACAGTTTACATGAGGATTCTGCATTCAAGGGGTATAGCATGCCTAAGTGGAGTCCATAGATAAACCACCTATCATATGCAGATGATACCATTCTTTTTTGTTCAGCTGATCCTGCCTCTCTGAAGAAGATGATGAAATTTTTTAGAAACTATGAGAAGATATCATATCAGTTGGACAATAAGGATAAGAGTTCTTTCTATTTGCATGAGAAAGTTCCAGTTAATATTGTGCGTAGAGTAAGAAGAAAAACTGGAATGAGGAAATGCTCCTTCCCTTTTACATATCTGGGGTGTCCAGTCTTCTATGGTAGAAGGAAGATTGTCTATTATGATAGTCTTATCAAAAAGGTTATGAATAAAGTGATGTCTTGGCAAAACAGAATGCTTTCATTTGGTGGAAGATACATTTTGATTGCACATGTACTACAAACAATGCCTGTTTATTTATTGTTTGCAATGAATCCTTTGAAAGGGGTCATAGATCAATTACATAAGATTTTTGCCAAGTTCTTTTGGAGTAATACTGCTGGTGTGAAAGGAAAGCATTGGGTTGCTTGGGACAAAATGTGTCTGCCAAAGGATGAGGGGGTTCTTTGCTTCAGACCTCTCCATGACATATCAAAAGCACTTTTTGCAAAAGTCTGTTGGAACTTCAGAACTTCAATCTATTTATGGGGAGCATTTACGGGAAACAAGTACTTCTTAAAGCCGCATCATGTAATTGCTCAAGACAAAGGAGCTTCACATGCATGGAAGAAGATAGTGGCCGTTAGAGAGGAAGTTGAACATCAGATATGGTGGCAATTGAAATCAAGTACTTCTAGCTCGTGGTTTGATAATCGGACAAAACAATGCACTTTATACTTTGTAGATAATGAGCTAGCTATTGATGAAGAAATAGAAGTAAAGAAGTTTATATCTGGTGGAGTATGGAATCTGCAAAAAATATTGGCAGTTCTCTCTTCAGAAACTGTTTCTCATATTCAGGAAGACATAAATCCAACACTGCTGGACGTTGATAATAACAAGGCATGGTGGATGTGTGAAAACAATGGTAAATTCATTGTCAAAAGTGCATGGGAGGAAACAAGACATAAGCAGGAGAGCTATGCAGCATACAAATACATCTGGTTAAAGGGATTGCCTATTAAGATAAGTTTTTCCTATGGAGGGTATGGAAAGGAAGGATAGCCACAAATGACAACCTCAAGAGAATGCACATATACATTGTATCTAGATGCTGGTGTTGTGAGGAATACAAGCAGGAAATAATGTACCATCTTTTTCAAACCTCTCCAATAGCTTTTAAGCTTTGGAAACAATTTGCTTCTTGTGCAGGTTTAAACATTGAAGGGCTGCAACTGCAGCAGATGATCGTACTATAATGGAAACCAACTGCACCTTCCAAGCTGCAAAGTATTTTTTAGGCTATTCCTGCTATCCTAATGTGCTAAATATGGAAGAGAAGAAATTCAATCAAGCATGGCAAAAATACTACATATAGAAGGATTGCGTATCAGGCTCAACAGACCATTTATCAGTTGATCAAAGTGAAGTATCCATGGATACGCAGGCTTCCTCCAGACTGGCCTGCCGTTATAGACTTTTTGAGCAATTATAAACTAAAACTGCAATTTTGCAAAGTAAAATGGAAGATGCCACAGCATGGTCTGAAATGCAACACTGATAGGGCATCACAAGGAAATTTGGGTCATAGTTCATATGCTTTTTATATTAGAGATGACAGAAGAGATGTTGTTTATGCACAGGCCAACTAGATAGGAATTACTACCAACATGGAGGCAGAAACAGTTGCGGTTCAAGAAGCTATTTTTTACTGTCTCTCTAGCAATTTGCAGCATGTGCAACTGGAAACTGACTCTTTAGTATTGAAAAACATATTGTAAGATCTATGGAAGAGTGGAGTAGATACAACACATGATGAGATAGTTACAAATTCTGGTGATGCACATCTTCAGAGAGGGCAGTCAACTTGTAGATTTTTTAGCAAAAACAGCAATGGATACTTAGGAGAAGCTGGAATATCAAAGTTTTTAGACTTTACCATCTATGGGAAGGAATATTCTTAACATGGAAAAAGCTCAAGTTCCATCATTGAGGATCAAAACAAGGAGAATTCAGTAGGAATGAGTCTTATTCAAAGGCAAGATAATCATAGGCTTTATAATTTTCTGTGGCAAAATGTAAAATCATCTTTGACTGTCAACTCTAAGATGGTTAGCAATTCTTATTTTCCCTTTATTGTTGTAGACTGATCAAAAATTTTAATAAAACATCCGATAAATTTAAAAAAAAAAAAAACCAAAACAAAACAAAAAAAACACAATCTGTAATCTACTACGCTAGTGGTTTATAACATGTACCATGAATTCCCAAGGGAAGCCATAGAGAGCATATGATGGCGTCTTCTTATCAAGGTGGGTTTGGTGGTGCCTAGGAACGTTTACCTTGTCCTTCAAGTATTCCAAGGTGAGTTCAAAGGATTTCTTTCCCCAAGGATAGCTCTAGAAGAATTGCAAATCGTCAGCCATTTTAAACCAATCAGTGTCCACACCCCTGGACACATCTTTTGCCATATAAATTGTATGCAGAAACCATACAAGACAACATTTCAGCTTTTCTTCTTTATTTAATCTAGGCCCTCTTATCCCCGACAATAGCTTTTCTGATGTAATCATCTTGTTTCGAGTAACCTTTGAGTATAATTATACCCTATTCTTAATTGTCCTATCCTCTCTAAATTAGGAGAGATAGGATCCACAATTTTACCCGGTGATCAACGCAAACTCCTTCAAGCCAAAATACACAGGTTTGTCCTTCACGAGGAACCACACTTCACGCTTTTTTTTTTGGGACCACATGATGAAGAAGCATATAGTGGATCATCCATCAGTTGAAATTGATGAAGAATTTTGATAGTTTCCTAATGTGACCAAAACAGGAACGCTTCCACATTTTCCTTAGTTTTTATCTCTCAACACTTTGTTAAATTCAACTAACAACATTAGCCTGCACCTAACAGAAACTTTTGTTGGAAAAGATTCATAATCATCCAGCCAATTAATCAAGCCATACTTTTCAACGTTAATTGTCTTTGTACAATATGGCAAGGACAAAGGATCAACATCTTCAGCAGCACTAGAGTGCTTTGAACCATCCTCAGATACATAACCATCATTCTCAACTCTACTATCAACTCTATCTCCATCAACACTACTCTCATCAATGGGGTCTAATTAGGACACACTCTTAGCTTCTGCAGTTCTTTTTCTTTTTCTATCTCAGCTAAGTTCTTCACCCCTTCTTTTGTTATCCTTACGATTCGCATTAGAAAGAGTTTCAACCATAGCACAAGAACGGGGGAGTATTTTGCCTCCTCTTCCTCTACACCTAGGCATTTATACGATCTATGTACAAACAATAGGGACGTTGATCAACCATGATATAAAAATAAGAATAATTGACCAAAAGTCTATTAATCGACCATATGTAAATTTCAAAAAGCAAAAACAAAAAAAGAAATATAGAAACAAGCAAAATAAGTATAATGAACACACATTTTGACAAAAAAATAGGCAAAACAACAAAGGTTTTGAAAAAAAAAAAAAAGAAGATGTTTATGAACATTAGGTTTTTATCCAGATTGAAAAAAATAAATAAAGAATTTCAGGGAAATATGGAGGTCAAAATGCTCCGACAGAGTTGCAGAGTTAAAGAAACTACCTGTTTACGACGATCAAGGTGTATTAGAGCTTGGGGAGAGGTGAAAGTTTGAGAATTCTAAGCTAGAAAGAGAAATGAACAAGTGAATGGGACGGATGAGAGAGAGAGGGGCTTTGTATATTTTATTACAAGTCAGAGGGACTTAAGTGTATAGCTTAAAACCTCCAAACTTTTTAAAATTATGAAATATACCCCATTCCCCTTTTTCTAAACCCTAATCCCGAAAAATAATTGAAAAAGAAATTCAGTGGCCTTATTCCCAATTAAAACTTGAAAGTGGCCTCCTTCACAAATCTTCTCTACTAACCTGTTAGAAGAGGGGTAAATTAGATCTGCTGACAGTCGTAAACAAATGAGGGAAATACTAATTGGTATAAAAGCATTGCACATAAATTTAGTAGAAATGGCAACGCGTTGCGTAAAATAGGCTGCCAACTTAAATATATTAGTAGACATGAAGTTTAGTTAAAGGGTCATCTAACCCATTGTGTGTAGAACCAAAGAATATGTATATTAAATATGGCAATAGTTACATGGAGATATATATACAATTAGCAGGTGGTTAAGGGACTAAAATTCTGGATATATATCGGATATAATACTACAACAGCCGAATCACATTTTGACACTTGAGGCTATACCATGTTCACAATGGACAGTTGAATACTATGCATAACTCTAACCCATCAAACAGATTTTGGCACCAGTAACATGTTTCCTATTTTTTTAGCAGTCCTTTTTTTAAAGGACACTCGACAACACCATAAAGGTTTCTATTCTCTCCACATATTACGTCTTCTCAAGCCTTTGGTTTTATTGTCCCTTTGTAGCAAATAATAATAATGTTCAGCAGCATGTTCACAAATGTCAGGACCAATAATTTCATGACCCATTCCAGTGAATGCTTTGGTATTTTGCATATAGGTACGTATTGTTTTGGTAATTCCTTTTCATTCGCCATGCGCGCTGAATCTGGATAGTTATTGGAACAAAGAAGAAATAAAAGAAAAGTAATACAATTTTTGGTTCCAAGTTTGTTTTTAACAGGCATATCATATAGACAGTAGCTTATAACATTTTTAAAAAACATATGCAACTTGTACTGGCAGTAGCTTTATAAATTTAGTGAGAAAACTGAAATAGCCTTAATAAGAAAGAGTTGAAGTATTACCGCTTTAGAGAGGGAGGATGCTAATAACCTGCTAGAAGAAGGGAATGTTAGATTCGATGCAAAGAATCAGACAATCATAAACTATTGAGTGAAATATAATCTGGTATAAAAGCATTGCACGAAAAGGCAGAAGTAATGGCAACCATTGTGTAAAATATGTGATCAACTTAAATTCCTAGCCAGAGAGCATATTTTAAGCATCTTCTAACACATTGTGTTCATAACCAAAGAATATGTATATTGATAATGTGAAAAATTGCATGGAGATGCATATACAATAAAGAGGTGGTACAGGGACTGGATTCTGCATACATATATCGGCTATAATACTACAACACAAGGGAAAATATTGTGACACTATAGGCTTTTCTAGCAATCCTCTTTTTTTTTAAAGGACGATCGAGAACGCCGTAAAGGCTACCAGTTATGCCACGTGCGGCGCCTTCTCAAGCATTTCCGTCGTTTATTCCCTTGTAGAAAATAATACTAATGTTCAACCGCATGTTCATATATTTAAGGATTCTTCCGAAAGTATGCAGCCTTCACTTGGTGTTCAAGGACGCCGGTTTTAGAGTTGTCCAGTTTGTTCGGCCTGAAATTGTGCTTGGAGATTGCATTTGTCATCCCAGCGATTTCATTCCAAAAATGTATGAAGCCAAAGGTCTGTTAACCCTTACACATGAACACACCCGGAAATGGGTTTATTTGTTTCTGAGTAACCATGCTACCCATTTGATACATAGATTTTAAAAAGAAACATCTTAAGGGAAAAATACTGGACAGTGTATATATTTTACTCAAAAACATAACCATTCTTTTTTTTTTTCTAGCAATAAATGATTTTAAACAGAAACATCATAAGGGAATGCCATAAAAAGTTTTTTTTCTAGTGATGCATTCATAAACTTAAACATCATTCTAATCGATACAGGTGATAGATTGCTTTTGTCAAAAGTGTCGGGGAGTAGGAGCAATTAAAGTGTGAGGGCAGTATTTATCACATAGCCCTAGGCAGAGTCACTAATTCACAATTTAACTCAGTCAATGGTCATATTTATATCATAATAGGCATTCAACATCCATACCAAAATCAGAAACAAATGAGCATATAATAATGCAGAATAAAATGTAATGATGTACAATGCAAAATATGATGACGTGCAATGCAATGCAATGCCATGCAACGCCAATCACTCGAACTTTACACATATGCTAACTGATGCCATTGCTCAGTAGTCATGACCTGCAGGGGACCCATGGTGTCCATGTACCACTTGTTCAGGATACTCATCGGACCTGAGCCATAAATCCTCCACTCCGAAAAGAACCTCGAACGCGGATCCATATCATGTACCACTCATTTTCTGAACGAACCTCGGACCACGAGCTCACAAAATTAGAAGTCATACCAACCTAGCTATATCCAACCAAAACACCATGTTCAAAGACCAAATCATGCTTTCTCACATCAATTCTACACAATACATACGTTTTGCTGATCAAAATCTAACTAAAGTAATCTGTAGCCTACCTGGAAAGCCAAGTAACAGTCTCGAATCGCCAAACCTTAGCCTGGCCTTCCTCTTTGGAGAACCTCAAAATGACTAACGTTTATCAGATATGAATTCTATGTCAGAATACGAATCTAAGGGTACCCATATTGCATAGTTTTACCCAAAACCCAAAAATGGATCCAAAATAGCCAAACCCAAGCCACAAGGGCAAAACTATAATTTTATTAAAAATTCAGATACAATATAGTCAAAATAGTACTCTACGAGTCTAAACGAGTCTAACGATATGCATATTTCTATACTTTTAGAAAAATATCCAAAATACCCCTACAATGTGAATTTGAGTTCATAAGGGTAAAACAGGAAATTTAGTGCATAATTATGTTATCATCTAGTTAACCTTCAATCTTAATTTCATGGAATTCTATTCATCACAAGATATCCAAATTCATCTTTTCTATTTTTAGCCCTAGGGTTCTTAACCCATTAGTTCTTCACAATTAGTGCGTAGGATGACTATGAGATGATAATAATCAATAAATAAATAATAAATACTAGGTTAGAATCTTACCCCAAAGTGCTTGTGAATGATTTTCCATTGCTCTCTCCCCAACCCTTCCACTATTGAAGGTTTCATCAATTCTTGGGTGCTAATCTTTCACCCACCATTACTGGAGCTTAAGCTTTTCATGGGATTTGAAGAAGGAATGATAATAAATCACATAAGGGTTTACACTTACCTTTAAGGAGGAACTTCACCCTAGCCCTAGGAAAATAGCCTCTCACATTCTAAGGAAGTGTTTTTGGGTTTATGAGGGGAAAGAATTGAAAAATAACACTTAAAAATGACTTTCTGCCCGGTCAGCGGGTGTCCAAATTTCTGATTTGTTCAAAACATCATTTTAGCCCCCAAAACTCATTCGGAACCTCCCGAACACAAACCATATATGCATTTTGATTGTAAACCACATTACAGTCGCACCCGTAATCTCAGAATTCCCAAAAGAGATCATTTTAACCCGGTGTTGACTAAGTCAACCCCAACACTATGAAACTAAGCCTTCACTCGAGACTCAAAACATCCCCGAATTTCTTGGGACCCAAACCAATGGCTTCACTAAGTCATAGGTCGTACTAACGGGACTCGGGGAAAGGGTCAAATGGTTAAATGGGTCAAAACACTACAACTACTAAACGGGCTGTTACAGTACTTCTTGAACGTACCTCACGAGGGAAAATAAGAATTCACTGGAATGTGACATTCTAGGTACGACCAACATGTATGGGCCATACATTTATGTACGGGCCGTACTTTGTGACCGCATATTTTATACGGACCGTACTTTCAAGCCATATCTCATTTCACAAAAATTGTAACTTTTGGAAATTGACACATGAGGTACGTCCACATTGTACGAGACATACAGTATTGTACGGGCCATACAATGTGCCCGTATATTTTCTAGACTCAGTAAAAGTATAAATACGTTATTTTAGTTTTACTCGTACTTTTTATATTACCAAGCCCTAGCACGAACTTCTTCTCCTTCCACTATTAGAATATATCAAGGTAAGTCTACTCTAACCATCCCAAGTGAATTCCAACATATATTCTTGAGTATTAAATAGGAAGTCATTGTTCTAAACTAGGGTTTTCGAGAAAACCCACCTCAAGAATTCAAGATTAAGGCTTCTGGGATTCTTCTCAAGTTCAGACCATTAGTTACAAGTTTTGGAGATTAACAGGTATGTAAGGTTTCTATCTATGTGTGGGAATATAGCGACCCGTTTGGTCGTTATTACAGTTTTGACCCATTTACCCTCGTTGACCCTTCCCCTAGCCCTGTTAGTATGATTTTGACCAGCGGGGATGGGTGGTATGGTTCCTGAAGTAGTCGGGTGAGTTTTATAATGACTTATGTAAAATAGAACCTTAAAGTGAAAAGCGTTTGACCAATAGTTGACTTTTGGATAAATGAACCTTTTTCAGAAATTCGTCGATTTCGAGATGTCTGGATGGTTGATTGTGACTTGGAGAGGTATTTGGTTTAGTTCCCGAGGCATTTGGATGCATTCTGGGTCATTGGTTGGGAACTTGGCTTTTGGTCATTGGGGGTTGACTTGATCAAAAAGATCTTCGTTGGGAATTCCGAGGACACAGGTGAGTTCGTAGTGGTTTTTTGAGTGTGTCTGCATGTTTGGTTTGCATCTGAAAAGTCTCGGATGAATGTCAGGCTTCGAGAAGAATTGATGAAAAAATAAGAAAATCTCCTACTGTCCAGTATTCGCTGCGGCGAGGACCAGTGCACCACAGCAGACCTACCACGGCGTGGCCTAGTTCGCTCACACGGGATTTGGGAAGTTTTGGGTAATCTGCTACAGTGGTAGTCTTCCCGCTGTAGCAAGGTCGCCATAGCAGACCACCACCGCGATAGCGGGTCCGCTGCAGTGGAACTTGGACTGTTGTGCTGGATTATGCAGACCAGAATCATTTACTTAAATCTAATTTTTTAGTCTCAAGTCCGATTCACCAAAAACCTAATTCTAAGAGCTTGGCGAGGCGAATATTGAAGAAACATGGTTGAATCGTCCTTGGGCCGGAGTGGGGAGGGGGGGGGGTAACCCATTATCTTGCTTATTTACCTTTCTTCCTTAAGTTTACATGGTGGTTTAAGGTCCTAGAGTGGTGGGTGATTAGACCTAGGCTTCTAATCATAAACCCTTTTTATAAAGTGATTAAGTGCTGCTTCAATTACCATTTGTATCATCTAGAAGTGTAGATTAATACCTTCTAGGATTAAGTTGCTCTATAGTTAAAGAATCTAATCATGAGACTTAGGGTTTCACCTAAATTTAGGGGGTTTTACTAATTGATGAAACTGAGGGGCCTAACGTGATTAGAAACCCATGACTTTAAGGGTTATAATTGTTGGCAATATTGGTAAGATAATTTCACCCCTAATTTCCCATTTTGCCATCGTGACTTGTTAGGGGCATTTGATTAGCCCTTCCCGAGTTGATTCCTTGTCCGATTAGTTGGTTGTCATGGTCATTTACTTACTTGCAATGCTATTTATTAGACTACCATCGTTTTGAGGCGCTTCAAAAATAGAAGGCTCATGTGGAGTAGTTCATGGCTTTTATTCTACATTCCAGGTAGGTTATGGCTTACCTTAGTTAGACTTTGATTAGCAAAACGTATATATTATGTAGAATTGACGGGATAAAGCATGATTAGGTCTTTGGACATGATGTCTGATTGGATATTACCTAGGTTGGAATGATTTCTAACTATGTGGGTTTGTTGCCGTTATTTACGCATTGTGATGGTGTATTTGTATTCGTACTGTGGTGATTTGGGATGAAATTCTATTAGATTGGTTGATTGTGGCTTGTTGCCCTGTTATTGTGATTAGGCTTGTTGCCCTAATTGTTGTGTTATGATACGTGTTGCGCTCATTTCTCTCTTGTTGTGTCATTTATCATCAGAGAAAGGAAGGATAATGAGATTAGGCCTATATCGTATTGTATAATTATGATGAAATCATGCATGGCATGCATTCTCATCTCATATGTATATTGATATCGAATTATGACTTGTTACTAATGATGATATTGAGGAAAATAGAGCACTTTGGTGACTTAAGACTTAGTTCTGAGGTGTAATTGCTATATTTGGAAGTAAAGGGTGTCATAGACTCTTTATGTTGATTGCGATGGTTTGTAAGATTCACTCCATGATTGAGCTGATTTATCTAAGTCCTGATATGGCTTATGGCATTGTGACTTGTACTTTCATCGGCATCTGATTTCATTGATTTATCATGCTTACTTTTGAGTTGGTGTTTCATCTTAGGGTTCTAGACTTGAACCATATTTTGTATACACATGTTGCATAAAATATATGTATGTAAGGCACATCTCCCAAGGGGTAAGGATGTGGCCTATCTTCTGATATGTATAAGGCATATTTGACAGGGAGGTGAGGATGTCACCTATTATGTGGACTCGTGATCCGAGGTATGTTCCGGAGCGAGTGATACATGGACGCCATGGGTCCCCCACAGGTCATGACTATTATGCGAACAACGCCTTCAGCATATGTGTACAGGTTTGAGGTATTTGGCCAGTGCATTGCATTGCACATCATTACATTTTATTCTGCATCATCATATGGCTTTTCACTTTTGATTTGGTATGGTTTGTTCGTATCATTATAGTGACATAGATCGGATTATGGACTGGGTCAGTTTGCAGATTAGTGACTATACCTAGGTTCAGAACTTGGATTTGTGATTATCATTTGAGATTATTAAGACTTGATAGAAATGTGGTTTAGAAGCTTCATCTTAGGTTGTGATTCGGTTATGGGATATTCTATGACCTTTTTTTGCGTATTATGTGCCTATCTGCTTATCTTGTTGATTTTATGCTTATATGCGTGAGCTAATCTTAGTCGGCCTATGATGCTTACTCAGTACTTGCTGTTTGTACTGATGCGACTCTTGTTGTACTCTTTTTTTGAGTGCAGAGTCTGTTACTAGTTTCAGTTCCCGTCGTCGAGAGTGATCCAAGTCTACTCGGCAGAGATTCCAGGGTAAGCTTTGGGGCTAGATCCACACTCGGAGACTCTTCTTTGTAGTTAACTGTATACTTTGTATTCTTGAGACAGTATTGATATTTGATAGTTGTACTTCCTATTAGACTTGTATCTATGTAATAGTGGCTCTTGTACTAGTCCAGACCAGATTTTAGGGTTATACTTATTTCCGCACTTATCATTTATGTAACTTAAATGTGTTATCTAAATCATTGTTTATTTCCGCATAATTCTTTTAAATGTTAGAAATGATTTGGGGAAATGGTTCGCCTACCAAAGGAAAGTGTAGGTGCCGTCACGATTCACGAATTGAGTCGTGACAAGTTGGTATCAGAGCCTTAGGTTTCCGGTCTTACAAGTACATGAGCATGTCTAGTAGTGTTTTGCATATCGGTACGATGAGCTCCGCACTTATTGCGAGAGGCTATAGGACATTTAAGAAACTTCCAATTTTTTCATTCTTTCATGCTACTTTCTTCAAATTGGTATCTAGTCGATTCCAATTGGCATCTAAATTTCCTTGTCTTATTGTCCCACAAATGGTGGAAACTCGTTCCTAAATTCTTATTCGAGCGGTTTTGTTATGACATGGCTTGGTATGGTACTAGATGTGTCATCTTGATTTGGACGCGTGACTAAGTTCGGTATCCAGCTATGACTTGAGGTTTCTGTTGTGTGGGATGGTTGTTGAGACTCGTTCATTGTGGGGGTTTTCTTGAGAAATTGGAAGAGATGGTACAAAGGGTCATATGATCTCCATGTTTTTAGTTTTGGGTTGCTCGGAAGTCACAGAAGTGCATTTATGACTTAACAAGAATGAATTGTTAGTGATATGATTGGTTTTGGGAATAAGTTTGAGCTTCATCCAAGTATTATGATTGTGTGCGTGGCACGAGTGTAAGTTCAGTAAGGATCATTGGATTTGGGTAAAAGTATAGTGACCGCGTGTAATAAAGAAGAGGAGTTGAGAATAAGGACACAAAGGATGACTTTTGTGGGAAACGCATAGCAAAGTATGATTTCTTAGAGTGTTTAGGTATGAGTACATTCATGTTAATGGGACGGAGGTGTAAGAAGGAGGGTTTGGATAGATTAATCTCCGCCATAAGGAAGGGAACAATTGGTATCTGACATGCTCGTCAGATTCAGATTGCAATTTGTACGAGAGTGAATTTCGTATTCGGTTATGAAAAGTTAGGTTGGGCTTCGATGTGACTATATAGTAGTGATTTATGGGTTCTTTCAGGAAGGTGGTTATCGATTTTAGATCGGAAAGCAATGTTACTTATAACGAGTTGAGACTTAAGATGTTGGGCAGCTATGGTCCTAGTCCTTCAGTAAAGGGTATGTTTACCGGTTCTTCGTGTTTAGAGAAATGAAAAGGATTTCGTGGAATCGAAAGCTAGTAGAATTAGGTTGTGGTCATGCATGGTAGAATAGACATAAAGGTTCAGTGTCGAGTTGGTATATGTTTCGTTATGCCGTAGGCCAATGGGAGCCGGTGGTTGACTAATAAGAATGACTTTAGTGTTGGTCAAGTGCGAAGTTTTAGTACTCAAGGAACTATCGGGTGTTGCGTATAATATTGGACTAGGGTTAAGAGCCTTGTACCTATTGTGTAAGTTCGGCTAGTTCCTACTACTACTGGTGTTACTACTCGGTTGAGTTGATCGAATGAAAGGGTTAATCGCGCGAATTGTTAGAGGTGTTCTGGTTTGACAAGTAAGGCAAGAGGTGATTCTTCGAGGGCGAGCAACGTTTTGAGGCATCGAAGTGCTAAATTAATGATGAGGTTCGAATTAATTCGAGTTGTAGAGAACATTTCAGAATAAGTTAAGGAAATTTGAGCACAGGCACCTTGGTGGATATACATTAGAGTAGTAGTAGAACTGTATATGTGAGATGTTGGATTTAGAAAGTTTTCAGTTTTAGAGTTGAGCGAGTTAAGGGAACTCTAGGGTGTAGAGTGTGTGACATACTGCCATCTCCAGGATTGACTCGGCAAGTTTGCAAGACTTATGACTATGCGGTATTCTACTAAGTGGGTTCGGGAAATGGTTAGACGGTGACGATGATTGTGATTTGATTGGAATTGGGGAATTGAATGTCACGACCCAATTTAGGATCGCGCTGGCACCTACCCTTCCCTCCTTGGTAGGCAAACCCTCAATAAAATAACCAATAAGGTAAAGACAATTCATCCAATACAGTAATATATATGATTAACAGCGGAAATCAATTGATTTAATAAACTCAAGATTTGAAATGATTACAACAGTTAAATAATTACAAGACTCATTCCGACTTCCCACGACCTGGTCCAGACTAGTACAAGAGCAACTAATGTAAATTTCAGAATGGAATACAACTTTAAGACTAATCATCCTGGAATAAAGTGGGAGGAGATCTTTGAGATAGGTACCGTGCATCGCCCAACGTATCGCAATCAATCACTAGAAACAATCTATACCCCAAAAGGGATGTAGCAAGAGTAGTATCAGTACAATCACACATACTGAGTAAGCATCATAGGCCGACAATTGTTAGAAAGCACATATCAGTAAAAGAATTCACAAATAAGCAGGATAAGCACCTAGATCAATACCATACAACTAGTTACCACTCGTTACAACATTAAGACTCTTAAAACCATGCAACTCTCCTCTAATAGCCATCAATCAATTCCACGACGGTTTCACGCTAGTCCTGTCAACTCATCATTAAGATATTCCTTATTCTACATTCCTTTTGTGCGTCATCATACAACTACTCCGATGAATGATCTAAGAGGTATATTAACAAGTATAAGACAATCATAATGGTAACTGAGTACACGTCATCGCCTAAGTAGAATGTCTAAACCCAAGTGTGCCAAGTCTCAACATATCCAATCCGAACCCAACAACACAAGTGATCATCATATCATCACAATATAAGCCATAATGCAACGCAATGCAATGATGTATGAATGAAAATGCAATGCAATGCTGCGTACACATGTACTTCGGAAGGAAGTATCGACGTCTCGGTAGCACAACCCAAGGTGACTCGCGAAGTATAAGTGCCACTCGTCCCGAATCTTTGCCCAACAGACAGACGAGACCCGAATCTTTGCCCACAGGGGTTCTCACTGGCACCACCCTGGGGGACTCACGGAGTCCATCTACTCACTCAATCCACAATTTCAGGACAAACATCGGATATCGGACTCTTACATTACTCTCTTTTAAAAATCGAGCCCAGCTCATCACAGCGTTCCATCAAGTACCAACAATGTATCAACAGTGTATCATGAGAAGGTGTGCAATGCATATGGCAACATCAAGAATCAGATCAATATCACAAGTGCCAACAATGGGTACGCCAACAATCTATCAGTGTCACAAGTACCAATATGGGTACGCCAACAATATCATGAAAGACTACACAAGTCATATAGAACTCTATTCTCATATCAACGTCAAGAAGGAACAAATGTTCCCAATATCTGCTAACAACACGTGGCATTAAGCCAACAAAATAGAACAACCAAGCCATGAGACCTATTGCCTCACTTTCTTACTATCTGTCTCTATTTACAAACTTACTTAATGCCCAGTCTAGAATCCATTTCATGATTATTAGTACATTGGCCCATTTCAATATCAAAGAAGATTCAGTATTATAAGTACAGAACCTAATTAAGCACACCTTTCGGAACTTCTCACCAAGGAATATAGAAAAACAATTAACAACAGCTACTTCCAAGTCACAACAGTCCACCGATTTTCAAGAAAATCCAACACAAGAATCCTAGAGAATCTACAGGCCACAAGCCTGAACACAAACGTCACACAACAGTACCATCCTAAGAGTCCATCCCTAATCTACAATACCTATATATGCATTCTCCGTTTCTTCTAATACATGAATATGTAAATCTAACCGGAGTCTACCAAAAGGAAGCTGTAACCTACCTCGAGGCTGAGCGGGTGCCGCAAACATCTGTAGCCCTTCAATTTGTTCATCACATCGTAACCCGAACGAAGGAACTTGAAATACTCATGAGAGCCAAGGATAGGAATCACCATTAGCACAATTGTAAGGGATTTCGGATTGATAAGGAACATTTAGGAATTTGGACCACCCTTAGATTTCTAGGCTTTCATTACCAAAAGAATTATTTTCCTAACCATAAGAAGTTATTGGTAGACCAAGTTGCCACTTTTAACTCTTTTCTTAAGAAAACCCATTTCCAAGATCCATGGAGAATTCATTTACCATTAGGGAGAAGATAGTAATCTAGATCATTAACCAATCTACAGTGAAGAATATGGGAGATTTAAATCAAAGAACTACATATGGAGAATAAGCTAACCAATCATCCTTCCCACCTAGGGTATTGTGATACCCATTTTATTAGCTGTCTAGGTGAAGACTTTTAGGAATAATTACTATGCGAAGGGAGGAATTAGAAGAGGATAGAAGGATTTACATTCCCAACAAAATTTGATTTAGGCTCCCAAAAGACTAGAAGGCGGTTGGACTTAAGGGATTTTTTTTTTTTTTTTTTTGAGAAAATGGGGCCAATTCCCGAAATGAAGTCTTAAGTGGGTAATTTCACTGTACGTAACCTTTCCAGCGGTATGTTCACCGCTTCAGGGTGCCGCTAGGGCGGTTGAGTGGCCGCCACTGGCCAAATACACTTACCGTAATGGCGGTGATTCCACCGCTACAGCGCCGCTGCTGTAGCGCCTTTACAAACGCTGTGGCGGCCCAACTGGGCCTGGTGGCCTATATTTCAAGCTCTCTCGCGATGCACACAACGGTTTCGATTGAATTAGCGATTTTCGAAAATATAACTAAACGAAGAAATTTTTAAGGAGTCAGAGTTACGGGTTTCCTCGAAATTCACAGTAATGACAAAACGGGTCGTTACATCAGATACCAATTGAACAACCGTTCATCCTCGAACGACAAAGGAATGAATGGGCGCTGATAGGTGACACATTTAGCAGTCAGGACTTAATAGTACATTCTTACTCTCATTTCTAGAATTTAACAGAAGGAAATTAGACGAATAACGTAGCCGAGGAACGTTTCGTGACTTAGCGTACTCAGACATAACTCAACAGAAAATCACCCGGTTGCACTCAACCTTTCTGGGTCACGTACCCACACCATACTAGTGATCACTACTTGTTCTCATAACTTGCACTATAATCCCGAGCAATTTGGAACTATTTAATCATTAGGATAACCTCCTCCTTGAATGTAGCATGGTTATAGCATAGATTTAAGCTGCAAAACTTGAACATAGTCAAGGAAATTCTTGGAAAAAGATCTTTGGAGTTTCCTCAAAATTCGAGCTGGTTTGTTGTTAGAATAGCACCCCAACGGGGTTTAAACTTCATACACACTGATTTTCTGCTCGATTCATGCTTAAAAATAAGTTTTTGACTTAAAGAGTGGGGTTTTGAAATTTGGAAATTTGGGGTTTCTGTCGGGGAAGATGATACTGCTACAGCGGTTGGCTGACCGCTACAGCGTTGCTGTTGTGGTGCCCAGTTGATCGTTATGGCGGTCATCAGGGAATTGTGCGAGACTGTTGTAGCGGTCTGTTGTCCGTCATTACAGTACCGCTATGGCGATCTTCAGACCGCTACAGCGGCACCTGCAGATTCTGTAGCTGTGCACTTTCGTGCTAGGATAGATTTTTACCGATTTTTCACGCTGTTTCTTACTAGAATGATATGAAACTGATAAGACATGAAAATTAACACACTTCAATTTCTTTTACAGGAACAATGGCTCAAAACTAAGGAGCGGTACCACAAAATGAGGAGATGCCCACTTATAACAAGCTCCCCACTCATCAAAGTAAACTGTTACACTTGAACCAAAGGTCCATTCCTCTACTGTTGAAGTGGGGATTTGACATGACCAACGTGGAAAGGTGTACTCCTGATTTCTGGGACAGATTGTCAAAGACAAAATGGATTCGTTTGGTCCGAGAACCAGGCAATTGCAACGAGTCATGGGTAAGGGAATTTTATGCCATGCTGCCTTCAGTTGATTGGGATTCTCCCAGTCTGGTGGGCATAGTGAAGGGTACCCCAGTGAAGGTGGAGTCAAGGGCTATCAATCGGGTCTACCAGCTAGATGATCACCCGGAGGAGCCTTATGCAGAGAAGGCAGCTGAGAAGGATTTTATGTGGTTGGCCTCCCAACTGGTACATGCGGATGATATAGAGAAGACCCTCTAGGCTCATGGTGGGGGAGAGATAAATAGTGATCATTTTACTGCTGAAGCTAAGAGATGGTTGTTGTCACGACCCAAACTGAAGGGCCATGACGGGCACCTGACCGTACTAGTCAAGTACCAACTAACATACATCTGTGATAACAACATAAGCATAGGTGGGCCAATAAGGCCGTCATATGATTTCCAATAAACTCATAGAAACATGCCTGTATCAACTGTCTTGAAAGACCCATGTGTGACAATACTGGACATACTGCATGAGCCGGTAACGCTATCATAACATATGAAATCTCAAACCTGGACCTCATCTGACTATACACAACTGTCTACAAGCCTCTACTGGAAACATAACATACGTGGCCGGGACAAGGCCCCGCCATGCCCATAAACATATGCGTGTACATATCTATATGTACATAAGACCATGCCGACTCTTTGCGTCTCCGAAATGAACGGAGTGCATCAACTTCATTCGCTGAGCGGACATCCTATTAGATGGATCACCAACCTGTATCTGCAGACCTGCGGGCATGAAACGTAGCCCCCCCTCCGAACAATAGGGGAGTCAGTACGGATAATGTACTGAGTATGTAAAGCATAAGGGTAACATATACATAAGAATCATGAAGAGAATCTGAAACTCATAAAGTCAACTGGCTGTCTGAATGCATCTGTATGACTGAATATATATACATATCTGCATAACTACCTTAGCTGAAGATGCCTCTGAGGGCGTATGATATGCATAGGTCATAATATAACAGTTACTGCTGTGGAACGTACAGCCCGATCCATATACCATATGTTAGTGTCGAGAAATGTACGGCCCGATCCATAGATCATATAATAATGTCGAGGAACGTACGACCCGATCCATATATCATATAATAATGTTGAGGAACGTACGGCCTGATCCATATATCATATAATAATGTCGAGGAACGTACGGCCCGATCCATATATCATCATCGTAAATCATCGTGCACCACGATCGATCGGTGGTAATGCGTATATAACGCCTATCCCTTTCTCCATACCCCATATATATATATATATATATATATATATATATATATATATATATATATATATATATATATATATATATATATAATATACGCGTATATAATGCCTTCTAGTCAAGGGTCAATATGCATATTTATAATAAATGCAATGCGCCAAGCATAATGAGCAACTAGGACTCTCGGAGTGACATAAGGTCGTACTACCTTTGATAGACATCTTTTGAGCTAACATCATCAATGTATGAAATCTCAGGACCAACGAACAATCATAAAAAGGGTATAAGATCATCAAAGACTAAAGTACTCCTAATGCTTCTAAGAGTAGAGTAATATGGAAGCTCGCTCACTCGTTTGTTCATTCATATCATAAAGATCATGCCAAAATGAAAGAAAGGAAGGATAACCTTAACATACCTCGAAGTCTGTCTAAAAGTCCAACGTTTATTTCCGAGCTCGCAAGTCTACAACCATGATAATATAAGTTACAATTAGACCATATACATCTCTTATTATCCAATTCAAGCACGAATGAAACTTAACGAAATTCGGGTAGCATTTCCCCTATAATTCCTACTCTAATCCAACTCCAAAACAGCGCACAATATACACAACATCATCAACAACAACAAAAACAATATTCACAATCTATATTCCAAGAATTCTATCCACCACAACTCAGGAATACGCTCCAAATTAGTCCACATGATAATAAGCAACAACAACAACTTATACGATTTTTTGCAATTAATTCTAAAGTTCTCATCTCATAATTTAGCTATGGCCTGAATAAATTTAAATATATCGAGGAGAGGAGAATTATTACCTTATATTCCAAGAAATACTCTTCTTCCACCCTACTTTACTTCAAAGAAAATCCGGATTCAACAACGCGACAAAATAGGACGACGAGATTGAAACAGTGAGCAAAACCCGTATGTTGTTCTTCATATTTCGTTACTTCAACGATAAGAATTAGTACCATTGTTGCTGCCTCCATTATCAGAAGAGTAATATAATTCAAGATGAATTATTCCATAAAAGAAATGTTGTCACAAAGTGTTCTATTCTCTCCCCTAATTAAACCCCAAAATGAAATTTGTTGAAATGCCAACTATTTTGGTGTAATTACTATTAAAAGACACATGACCCTTCCTAAATTGATGACTAACCATATGGAATTCATTAGTAGCTTCTCGTAACTGAATATGGGAGTTACACGTTCTGCCCTTTGCACCAAACTTTGGTCATTAACAATTATATTATATATAATGGGGACCATTGTCTTGTGGGACCCCCGTGGACATGTTCTTCCATTTACATCATCCAAATAATTTTTAAGAAAATATCCACATAATTAATTTCTAGATGCCAATTCACTTAAATATTAATCACGTCTAACACATTTCATGTACTCATTATCACGATCACGTGATATAGCACTAGTCCGTAGCCTCTTTTGGTTTACACAAAATATCATTTCCAATCACCATCATTCCACTTTCGAGTCTTAAATAATTTTGGAACTTCATTCATTTTATATATAGATCTCTTGATTTCCATGCTTGAATATGACCAAATCCTGCGGGCTCGGGTAAATTTGCTCATGTTGGACGGTTCAATTTCCTAGTCCAAAAATATGGGATATTATAGCTTGGACCGTATTTCATTCAGATAAATTTCGAACCTCGACGAAACTTATTTTCTTCGATTGTTTAACTTCTAATCCTTACGATACATCTGTACTATTACTCTAACCACCTATAAGCTTGGAGAATAACCTCGTTTTTTTAGTAATGTCATTTAATTCGCACGCTTTCCAACGCATGGAAACACGGGATGTAACAGTTGCACCTTGTTTGTCACTGGATCCATCCTTCTTCGAACACTCATGATGTGACCTATGCTCGTGCCCTCGTTGTTGCTTGCATCCTCGCGGACATACCTGTAAATATAGGGGCGCAGATTATTGCGGAGTGGAAAGATTTTCTGGAGAATGGTGGAGGGAGCTTGATGTTCCCATCTCTGATTACTTTCTTAGGCCAGAGGGCTAAGGTTCCTGAGGAGGGTGATGATGACTGGGTCCAGTCTGATGCTCTTTTTCATCAACTGCGGGTGAAGGGTTATGGGACCGTGACCGTCAGTTGGAAGAGGAGGAAAGTGGACAATACAGGTAAGGAGGGAAGCGGAGTCGGGGCTGACACAAGGGCTGGGGATGGTGCTGGGACTGAGGCTCCTCATATCCAAGGCCATTTTGAGCTCATGGATTCGCGCTTTGATAAGATGATGGCCATGTTCCAGACGATGTCCATTCCTTCTGGCGGGTCCAGTTCATCAGGAGCTACTACTAGTTACCACACACAAGAGAAGATGAAGGGGTATTTTGATTCCCAGATGAAGATGGGTGAGTCACTCACCAACCTCTAGACTGCATAGACCATGCTTGTTAAAAACCACAGTGAGCTTCGCAATGACTTTGACAGGGAGAAGATGAAAAACAAGTCACATGACAAGCTTCGCATCAGGTCTTGGAAGGACATCAAGGGAATGTGGGGCCATATGTAACCCAATGTGCCGATGCCAGTGGAGGATGAGGATGACTCTGAGCAGTATTCCTTCAAGAGCGTGCCCCGGGATGACGGTGGCCAGGTTGGATTTGATGATGTTGGTGGTGGCAGCTCGGATGATGATGGTACGACCAGTATGTTGGCGGCCTAGAGATCCCCTTCCCCCTTTACATTATGCTTGGTTGCCCTTGTAGAACCTTCTAATTTCAGAAAATCTTTTTATTTTGTTTGCCTTGTTGGCTTGTATGTTTGAAACACTTTCTGTTGGTGTTCTTTTGTTTGGATTTTGTGGTTTGGTCTTCTATTTTGGGCTATTCCTTTTTGGTTTTTGGAATAATTTAGGTTGTAGTAAGCTTTCTTGGATGATTTCTCGCCCTTATTGGACATATTTTATATGACTGCTGTTTGTAGACTTTTTGCTTTGCATTCTATTTTTGGCTGAATTCAGAACAGGGGAAAGTAATGGAAACAGGGGGAATTCAGGTCTCTGATCTCAGGCACGCCGCATCGGCGATCGCTCAAACCGTTATAGCGGTCCCACTTCGGCGAAATAGGGGACCGCAACGACAGCCATAAGGGAACTAAGTAAACCGCTACAGCACTGGAGACCCCTCCATAGCGGTGCCGTCACAGCGGCCGAAGGACCGCTATGGCGGTACCACTAACAGTAACACTTAACATTTTTCAACAACTTGCACTCACGGAACAAACCAAACAAGGTCCTCACACGAACCAAGTGAAAATAGCGACATAACATGCTCTTCTACATAGGCACCAATTGGAACCGCCTAGGTTCCAATTGAATCCACCGAGATACCAATTTGACCGAAGTAGCACGATTTGAAAGAAAGAGAGAAAATTTCCTAAATGCCCTATAGCCTCCCGTGGATGGGCACGGACGTCTACGTACCATTCCACGATACTATACTTGACATTGCTCTTGTACTTGTGAGACTGGTAACCTAGGCTCTGATACCAACTTGTCGCGACTCAATTTAGGATCGCGCGGGCACCTACCTTTCCCTCCTTGGTAGGCGAAACCTGAATCAAATAACCAATCAACCAAGTAAAGACAATTCATCCAATACAGTGAATATATATGATTAACAGCGAAAATAAATTGATTTAATAAACTCAAGATTTGAAATGTTTACAACAGTTAAATAATGACAAGACTCATTCCGACTTCCCACTACCTGGTCTAGACTAGTACAAGAGCGACTAATGCAAATTTCATAATGGAATACAACTCTAAGACTAATCCTCCATCCCGGAATAAAGTGGGAGGAGATCTTCGAGACAAGTACCGTGCATCTCCCAACGTATCGCAATCAATCACCAGAAACACTCTACACCCCAAAAAGGATGTAGCAAGAGTAGTATCAGTACAATCACATGTACTAAGTAAGCATCATAGGCCGACAATGGTTAGAAAATACATGTCAGTAAAAGAATTCACAAATAAGCAGGATAAGCACCTAGATCAATACCATACAACTAGTTACCACTCGTTACAACATTAAGACTCTTAAAATCATGCAACACTTCTCTAATAGCCATCAATCAATTCCACAACAGTTTCACGCTAGTCATATATCCTTATGCCATTTGTTCTTAGCACAGGAGTCCACTCATCATTAAGATATTCCTTATTCTACATCCCCTTTGTGCGCCATCATACAACTTCTCCTACGAACGATCTAAGAGGTAAATTAATAAGTATAAGACAATCATAATCGTAACCGAGTACACATCATCGCCTAAGTGGAACGTCTAAACCCAAGTGTGCCAAGTCTCAATATATCCAATCCGAACCTAACAACACAAGTAAATCATCAGATCATCACAATATAAGCCATAATGTAATACAATGCAATGCAATATCGTGTACACATGTACTCCGGATGGAAGTATCCACATCTCAATAGGACAACCTAAGGTGACTCGTGAAGTCTAAGTGCCACTCGTCTCGGATCTTTGCCTAACAAATAGACGAGACCCAGATCACTGCCCACGGGGGTTCTCACAGGAACAAGCCCGAGGGACCCGCAGAGTCCATGCACTCGCTCAATCTATAATTTTGGGACTAACATTAGATATCGAACTCTCACATCACTCTCATTTAAAAATCGAGCCCAGCTCATCACAGCAATCCATCAAGTACCAACAATGTATCAACAGTATATCATGAGAAGGTGTGCAATGCATATGGCAACATCAAGAATCAGATCAATATCACAGGTGCCAACAATGGGTACGCCAACAATATATCAGTGTCACAAGTATCAACATGGGTATGCCAACAATATCATGAAAGACTACACAAGTCATATAGAACTCTATCCTCATGTCAACGTCAACCCGTAAGATACTACAATATCACAATCAAGATGGAACAGTCAATCCCAATGTCTGCTAACAACATGTGGCTTCAAGCCAACATAATAAAACAACCAAGCCACGAGACCTATTACCTCACTTTCTTACTATTTATCTCTATTTACAAACTCACCCAATACACAGTCTAGAATCCATTTCATGCTTATTAGTACATTTACCGATTTCAATATCAAAGAAGATTCAGTATTCTAAATACAGAATCTAACTAAGCACACCTTACGGAACTTCTCATCAAGGAATATAGAAAAATAATTAACAACAACTACTTCCAAGTCACAACAGTCCACTGATTTTCAAGAAAATCCAACCCAAGAATCTTCGAGAATCTACAGGCCACAAGCCCGAACACAAACGTCACACAACAGTACCATCCTAAGAATTCATCCCAAATCTCCAATGCCGATACATGCATTCTCCGTTTCTTCTAATACATGAATATGTAAATCTAATCGAAGTCTACCAAAGGGAAATCGTAACCTATCTCGAGCTTGAGCGGATGCCATGAACATCCGTAGACCTTCAATTTGTTCATCACGTCGTAACCCGAAAAAAATAACTTGAAATACTCATGAGAGCCAAGGATAGGAATCACCATTAACACACTTCGAAGGGATTTTGGATTGATAAGGAACATTTAGGAATTTGGACCACCCTTAGATTTCTAGGCTTTCATTATCAAAAGAATTCTTTTCCTAACCATAAGGAGTTATTGCTAGACCAAGTTGCCACTTTTAACTCTTTTCTTGAGAAAACCCATTTCCAAGATCCGTGGACAATTCATTTACCATTAGCATTAACCAATCTAGGGTGAAGAACATGAGATATTTAAATCAAAGAACTACATATGGATAATAAGCTAACCAATCATCCCTCCCATCTAGGGTTTTGTGATACCCATTTTATTAGCTCTCTAGGTGAAGACTTTTACGAACAATTACTATGTAAAGGGAGGAATTAGAAAAGGATAGAAGGATTTACATTTCCAACAAAACCTAAATTAGGCTCCCAAAAGACTAGAAGGCAGCTGGACTTAGGGTTTTTATTTGAGAAAATGGGGCAAATTCCTGAAATGAAGTCTTAAATAGGTAATTTCACTGTATGTAACCTTTCCAGCGATATGTTCACCATTTCAGCAGTGCCGCTAGGGCGGCTGAGTGGCCATTGGCCAAATACACTTACCGTAATGACGGTGGAATCACCGCATTTGTAGCGCCTTCCCCGGATCTTTGTCGGAGCCGCCTCATTCGGGCCTTGTGGCCCATATTTCAAGCTATATCACGATGCGCACAACAATTTCAATTGATTAGCGATTTCCAGAAATATAACTAAACAAAGGAATTTTTAAGGAGTCAGAGTTACGGGTTTCCTCAAAATTCACATTAACGACGAAACGGGTCATTACATGAAGAGTCAGGAAAATGTATAGTTAACCGAGAATCGATAAAAATAAGGTACATCATTGGGATTACTTGGGTCAGTATAGGTTGTGGAGATGTTATCTTACATATTTCAGATAAGGTGTGATCGTGAGTACGCTTAAGGAAGGAAGTTGACAGAAATGGGCTAAGTGATATGATAGAGTTTCGTGAGGTTTCGTGATCAGCGACTAGTGAGAAGAAAATAAGTGGCCTGAGTGGTACACAGTTGGATTATTTTGCAACACTTTACAGTGGATGAGTTAGTGTGGTTTAAAGGAGAGGAATTCTGGAAATCCCTATAATGTGAAGGTTAGTGTTGTATTTTCGAGATGAGACTGTATTCGTGGTAGTATGTTATGTTGTCGGTATTAGTAATTGGATAGCTTGAGTGAGCATTTTTAGAATATAAAAGGACAAGAATTAGTCGCCCCTGATGGGTGATAGGGCTGTGATTGGTTTCAAAAAGTTTGGAGTCAGTTCGCGTGACTATTGGTGGTATTCAAGGGTTGTGCATTCGTTCAGGGTCAGAATTGTTTGAATTAAGCTTGATGGACTAAGTATATTTTCCATAGGGACTTATGGTTTCCTAGCAAATCACCTTCACGTATTCGATGGGTTATAGTTTTGATTTGAGGTATGAAAGGCTATGGTTGTGAGAGGTATTTAGAGTGATCAAATAGTTTCCTACGAACTTGGCTAGGGGAGGTATTGTTACACCTCGGCAATTTCATGTCGTTGCATCGTGAATAGACTAAAGTCGGGTTAAGTGAGACACGGAGTCCTTCGAGGACACTGAGGGTGATTGGCGACGCCAAGTAGCATATACGACGGATGCAGTGTGGAACTAGGTTCGTCGAAGGGAGTGGAGTATAAGTTATGTTTGGGAAGGAATTCATGGGTGTCGAACTAAAGAATATTTAGTAAGGTCTTGAGGACGAGTTATAATGTCCGTTAGATCATTAAGGATGTGTTACACAAGTACCAAGAAGGTTCCATAAGGATTGGAGATCAACGAGATGACGGAAGACGACTTCGGGAAAACTGTGAGTTGCACGGCTACTTCCACGGACCGTGTAACTTTGTACGAACCGTGGAAGGGTCCATATAACTCCTACCAGGGAGATGACTTTTAGGGTGGTGAACCACAACCTGTTCCACGAACCGTGCAATATTCCACGGACCGTGAAAGTGTCCGTGGAAGTCACGACGAGCTGAATAAATTCTGATTATATAATGATGTTCCCACTTCATTTATTTCATTCCACACACTTCTTCATCTTTCTCAAGACCCCTAGAAGGTTCCATACAATCCATCCACAAGAATTCAAGGAAAATTTATGATCAACTTTATCAAACCAACAAGAATCAAGATTGTGAAACACATTAAAGTCATCTAAGTCAAGAAATTCTAAGAGAAAGTGAACTAGGGCTTTGGGTGCAAAAAGAGTATTCCACTCAAGGCTTATTCTACCATTGTCTAAGGTAAGTTTCATGATCTTCTCATATTGTTTGAGGTATTGAAAAGTTGAAACACTTGGATTGGGGAAGGATGTAGAAAATGGGTCATAAATGTGGGAATAGTATCATTGTTGAGCCATAGTTTGGAATAAATCATTGATATGGATGTGTTATGATTATAAGTAGAATATAAATGGTATGTAGAACATGGGATGAGTATTATATGTGAAGGAACATGATAGTGAACTATGATCATGATTTTGGAAAATTGAAAGGAAATCGTGAAATGTGAATAATGTAAACAAACGACGATTGTTGTTCATGATATTGTAATTGTTGTTATGAACGTTTGGGGGTTGATTTAGAACATGGAGGAAGTCATATAAACAGAGGAAATGCTGCCCAATTTTCTCTATCTTTAGTAAGTACGTTCTTATAATTATTTAGCTAATGTCGATACAAATCCTCTTGAAGGTAGAACGTGTGCATTAAAGGAGAACGAGCAAACGATAGAATTAAATGACAAAGGTATTTAAGGCTATCCCCTTTCCTTCAAAGGCATGGTTCCTATGTTTTGATTCCATACATGACACCTATACTATCTTTACTTCTAGAAATGCCAGAATTTCATAGTTTTTGAAGAATCTTACGATATAACTCCGGCCACAAAGTTTTCAAGCCTAAGGTTCCGATGATTTCATGACGTATTTGAGTGAGCTATATAATATATGGCCTCAGCTTATGACTGAGCGAGCTAGATAATATATCGTATGGCCTCAGCTTAAGTCTGAGTGTGCCATGTGATATATATGGCCTCAGTTTATGTCATGGACCATTCAAGGTAAGACCTAATGATGATGATGACGCCATAATGTACTCGGAGGGTTACGACCTTACGTCACTCCGATAAAGCGCATTTTTATTGGGCTCTCATGCATGCTACGTATATTATATGTATATATGATATGTATATATATATAGGGGACATGGGTAAAGGTAAGGCGCTATAGACGCATAGCCACCTGATCAGCTGGCATCTTATGATATCACCCCGGACATGGGCTATATGGGTAATGGATCGGGCCGTTTGTTCCGTAATGATATATCTTTTGATATATGATGATATATGGATCCCGTGCACGTTCCGCGACAATACGTATTATGATGATATTTTTACGAGTATGCATGCATGACTCCGCTTTAAGAGGCAGCGGACACGGTTATCTTCTTGTCTTAATTTTATTTTCTGTTCCACTTGTTATTTTATGATGCATGCCTTACGTACTTAGTACATTGTTTAAATGCGCGTCCTTTTTCTTCTTGGATGTTGTGCTCATGTATGCAGTGAACGGGGGAGAGCCGACCCGACTTCACAGGAGCCATACTGGCTTGCACGAGCACTTCCGTAGGCCCGAAAGTCCGGATTTGGACATATTCTTTCGTGTACATTCTCGGATATGGTGGGGTCCTGTCGCATCTTCATGACTCCAGTACTTCAGTTAGAGGCTCGTAGATACTCGTATGTAGGTAGCAAATGTTATGTGACCCTCGATGTATATTTTACATATTATTCTTTTGCTGCCACGAGGGCTTATGTATATACATGTGTACATGTTTTATGGAGTATATATGTGTACAGAAGAAGGAGATAGTAGTATGATGTGTGATGCTCGGTAGTTAGCTCCGGGTGCCCGTCATGACCCACAAGGCGGGTCGTGACAAAAATGGTATCAGAGCGATTTTGTCCTAGGGTGTGTCTACGAGCCGTGTCCAGTAGAGTCTTATTTATGGGTGTGAAGCACACCACGCTTATAAACAGGAGGCTGTGGGGCATTTAGGAATAACGACCGTCCTTCTTTCTATAGATCGTGCGATAGAGCCATAATGTAAGATTTTCTTTATTTTAATTATGCGTTATGATTTCGACGTCTTGTACGCGAAGAACGAAGCAAGTTCGCGCACTACTAAATGCGCGGGGGGAAGGCACGGCGAGAACCTCCAGGCCCCGATTTGGGACATAGCGAGGCTCGGGGCTATTTCCTCGCATGCTACTCCCCGGCTCCTATCCCTCCGGCGGCGGAAGCATGAGAGGGCCCCCTCGCATGTTGCTCCAAATCGGGACTTACGAGATGCCGTTCGATTCTTCAACTCGGTAAGTGGCCACGCGAGGGCTCGGCGGTGAAGCGCGGTCAGGGTAGTGATAGGGCGACTAGTGCCCGAGCCCGTGATTTTATGAGCCTAAATCCTCCAGAATTTTTCAGATCGAAACCGGATGAAGACTCGCAGGGCTTTATTGATGAGATATTGAGGATGTTGAGAATTATTCATTGCTTCGATACGAGGTCCATGGAGTTGGCTTCGTATGAACTCGGGACGTAGCTATTTTATTGTATAACAACATGGATTCCTTGAGAGGGAAAATGCGCACTCCCCGAAAATGGCAAGAGTTTGTGGATGCTTTCGTTCGACATTATTTGCCATACGAGGGTTCGTCGGGATCGCGGAGTAAATTCCACGAATCTTAAGTAAGGGAATATGAGTGCCGAGAATATATAGTCTTCGGTTTAATTCATTGGCTAGATATGCTCCGGCCATGGTAGCGAGACATGGGAGACCGGGTACATCGATTTGAGGGGCTTAGGGACACGCCTATTCGAAAAATGCCGCGTTTGACGAACTTCTTTGGAAGGAATGGATATCTCGCGTATTCAAGCGCGTGCCCCGAACACGGAGGTAACGACGCATAGGGAGAGCGAGATATGGATAGGGGACATGGTAAAGGATTAGATCGAGCGGGTACTAACGGTGAGTACGAGAGGAGGCCGGGGCGACGATATTTCGGATATTCGGGCCGATGTGCATCCGGTCGCCTCCTCGGTTGCGGGCGAAAATTTGATCGTCTGTTTATTCTAGGCCGAGTCGGTGTTTGGGAGCTTCGGGTTCCCGGTATCGTGGTGATTCTGCGAGAGGAGACCGTCGGTACCACGGTGTAGTCAATGCGGTAAGTTACATTCGGGTCAGTGTCGTCGAGGCTCGGATGCTTGTTATGCCTGTGGTCGAGTCGATCACGTGATGCGTGATTGTCTATTAAGGAGCGGCCGAGATGAGGCCCAGCCTACAAGTTCAGCGACGGTTCTTCGATGTCCGTGCGCCCGTGGGGCGGGCTTCCCGAGGTTTCGGCGGGGCGTGGCGAGAGGGCGAGAGAGGAGCCTACGGATTCTAGCGGTCCCAGAACCGTGTCGTATCTATGCAATAGGACGATAGGATGCGGGAGACCTCTCCCGACGTTGTCACGGTTATATATTCGACGATGTATCTTCTTATGATGTTTATGCATTAATTGATCCCAGGGCTCTACCTTGTCATATATTACTCTCGCACATCGTCGGTCGTATCGGAATAAAACCCGAGCCGATTAAACCTTTTGAAGTGTCCACTCCAGTTGGTGATCCAATATTGGCCAGGCAAGTGTATAGAGACTGTGTAATTGTAGTGTGTGGCCGGCACCTTGTGGGCGGTTTGATTGAACTAGAAATGTTTGGATTTCGATGTCATTATGGGCATGGGCGGTTAGCTTCTGTTATGCAAATGTAGATTGTAGGGCAGGTGGTCGGTTCCCGATTTCGGGAGAACCGGTTTAGAGTGGAAGGGTAACACCGCATCCCTAAGAGGCAAGTTTATTTCCTACCTCAAGGCAAGGAAGATGATTGCCAAGGGCTATATTTATCATTTAGTTCGAGTTCATGATACGGAAGCAAAACCGTTGACCTTTCAATCTATTCCGGTAGTAAACGAGTTTCCAAATGTATTTCCGGACGAGCTTCCAGGTCTTCCACCAGAACGGGAGATTGAATTCACGATCGATGTATTGCCAGATACTGAGCCAATATCTATCCTCCCTAAAAGAATGGCCTATGCCGAGAATTGAAGGAATTAAAAGCACAGTTGAAAGATTTACTCGAGAAGAGATTTATTAGGCCCAGTTCATCGCCATGGGGAGCACCTGTCCTATTCGTAAGGAAGAAAGATGGATCCCTGCGGATGTGTATTGATTATAGGCAGCTGAATAGGGTCACAATAAAGAATAAATATCCACTTCTGAGGATCGATGATCTATTCGATCAATTGCAAGGAGCCAAATGGTTTTCCAAGATAGATCTGAGGTCAGGATACCATCAAGTGAGAGTCAAGGAAGAAGACATTCTGAAGACGGCTTTTAGAACCAGATATGATCATTATGAATTTCAGGTGATGTCATTTGGCTTGATCAACGCTCCAGCAGTGTTCATGAACCTGATGAATGATGTGTTCAGACCATTCCTGGATTTATTTATAATTGTATTCATCAACGATATCGTGGTATACTCTAAATTAGAGGGAGAGCATGTGGAACATTTGTGTACTGTCCTTGGAATTCTTCGAGCTCACAAATTATATGCTAAATTTTCAAAATGTGAATTTTGGTTGAACTCTATAACTTTCCTGGGTCACATCATCTCAGCCGATGGTATGCGGGTTGACACCTAAAAGATCGAGGCTGTGAAGACTTGGCCAAGGCCTACGACGCCTACAGAAGTCCATAGTTTTCTGGGATTGGCAGGGTATTACAGGAGATTTGTGGAAGGATTTTCCTCTATTTCAGTACTGTTGACGAAGCTAACACAGAAAGCTGCTAAATTTCAGTGGACAGATGCTTGCGAGCGGAGCTTTTAGGAGCTGAAAGACAGGTTGACTTCAGCCCCTGTCCTGACACTTTCAGAAAGATCAGAAGGTTATGTGGTGTATTGTGATGCCTGCGGGTGTCGGGTTAGGCTGTGTATTGAAGCGGCACGGCAAGGTCATTGCCTATCTTCCTAGGCGATTCTGAAAACATGAGAAGAATTATCCGACCCACGACCTTGAGTTAGGCTTGCGGTCATTCACGCTCTAAAGATATGGAGGCACTATTTGTACGGTGTCCATGTGGACATCTACACGGATCACAAAAGTCTTCATATATTTTTAAGCAAAGGAATTGAATGCAACGTCGAGCGATGGTTGGAGCTATTGAAGGACGTGACGTAAACATTTTGTACCATCCTGGTAAAGCAAATGTGGTGGCTAATGCTCTCAGCCGTAAGCCCATGGGTAGCCGAAGTGATGTTCCATCAGAAAGAAAGGAATTAGCTCGTGAGCTCCACCAACTAGCTAGTCTAGGAGTTCGCTTAGTGGATTCGAGCAACACAGGAGTTAATGTGCTTAACCTAGCTGTTTCGTCCCTAAACAAGGAAGTAAAAAGACGTCAATACAAGGATTCCAAATTGAGGTGTTATAGAGATGCATGTTCCCAAAAAAGAGAAGTCACCATTTGAGATCTCTGCAGATGGAATTCTCAGGTACCGAAATAGGTTATGTGTTCCAGATGTTGCGGGACTGCGTCGTCAGATTCTGGAAGAAGCTCATTACTCCCGTTACTCCGTTCATTTGGGAGCGACGAAGATGTACCATGATCTCAAAATAATGTATCGGTGGGAAGGAATGAAGAGAGATATAGCCGAGTTTGTGGCTCAATGTCCAAACTGTCAACAAGTAAAGATTGAGCACCAGAAACCAGCAGTGCTCTTGCAAGAAATAGAAATTCCAACCTGAAAATGGGAGGCGATCAATATGGATTTTGTTATTGGATTAGCTCATTCTCGGCATAAATACGACTCCATTTGGGTGATTGTTGACAGGCTCATGAAATCAGCACATTTTGTACCGGTCAGATCTACATACTCAGTAGAAGATTAGGCTAGATTGTATCTTAAATAAATAGTGCAGCTTCATGGCGTACCTATATCTATTATTACTGATAGAGGAGCACAATTCACAGCTAAATTCTGGAAATCCTTTCAAGAAGGATTAGGCACTCAAGTGAAATTTCGCACTGCATTCCACCCGCAGACTGATGGACAAGCTGAACGCACTATTCAAACTTTAGAAGACATGTTGCGGGCTTGTGCGTTGGACTTTGGTGGTAATTGGGAGGATCATTTGCCACTTATTGAATTTGCGTATAATAATAGTTATCATGCCAGTATTCAGATGGCCCCTTATGAAGCCTTATATGGGAGGAAGTGTAGATCGCCTATCGGATGGTTTGAAGTGGGAGAGACACAATTAATAGGCCCAGAATTGATTCAACAAGCGGTTGAAGAGATTAAGCTTATCCGAGACCGGTTGGTGACAGCTCAAAGTAGCCAAAAGTCTTATGCGAACAATCGCCGTAGGAATTTGGAATTTCAAGTCAATATTTGGGTATTTTTTTAAAATATCGCCGATGAAGGGATAATGAGATTTGGTAAGAAAGGTAAGCTCAGTCCTCGATACATTGGGCCCTACAAGATCGTACGCAGAGTGGGCCAAGTAGCTTATGAGTTGGACTTACCCCCAGAGCTGAACTCAGTCCATCCTGTCTTCCATGTATCGATGCTTCGTAAGTGTGTTGGGGATCCGACCAACATAGTACCTGCAATCGACATTCAAATCACTGAAAAATTATCTTATGAAGAAGTGTCTGTTGCTATACTAGATAGACAAGTACGGAAGCTTAGAAACAAAGAGGTAGCCTCAGTCAAAGTTTTATGGAGGAATGATAACAGAGAGGAGATGACTTGGAAAGCAGAAGAAGCTATGAAGCTTAAATATCAACATCTATTTCCACCCCCAGAGGAGACTCAAAATGAAACATCAATGCTCCCAGGTATGAAATGATTTACTTTATTACTTTTGGGTCGTATGTGACCATATTTCTTACTGTCGATGTTGTAGCCCTATGTGGCAATGTTATTTTGGATTGCTGTGAGAGGATGGTAGTGCCAAATTACAGGGAAAACTCTGGCAAAATTTTGGTAGAATTCCCAAGAATACAACATTCGAGGACGAATGTTCTTAAGGGGGGGGAGGATGTTACACCTCGGCAATTTTATGTTGTTGCGTCGTGAATAGACTAACGTCAGTTAAGTCGAACACGAGTCCTTCACGACTACAAGAGGGTGATTGGCAGCTTTCATGTATATACGACGAGATTTTTGAGCCATAGGACTTGGTGGAACTAGGTTCGTCGAAGGGAGTGGAGTATAAGTTATGTTTAGGGAGGAATTCATGGGTGTCGAACTAACGAATATTTAGTAAGGTCTTGAGGATGAGTTATAATGTCCGTTAGATCATTAAAGATGTGTTACACAAGTACCAAGAAGGTTCCATAAGGATTGGAGATCAACGAGATAACGGAAGATGACTTCAGGAAAACTGTGAGTTGCACGGCCACTTCCATGGACCATGTAACTTGTACGAACCGTGGAAGGGTCTATATAAATCCCACCAGGGAGATGACTTTTAGGGTGGTGAACCACGATCTGTTCCACGAACCGTGGAATATTCCACGGGCCGTGAAAGTGTCTGTGGAAGTCCCGACGAGCTAAATAAGTTCTGATTATATAATGATGTTCCCAGTTCATTTATTTCATTCCACACACTTCTTCATCTTTCTCACGACCCCTAGAAGGTTACATACACTTCATCCACAAGAATTCAAGGAAAATTTATGATCAACTTTATCAAACCAACAAGAATCAAGATTGTGAAACACATTAAAGTCATCTAAGTCAAGAAATTCTAAGAGGAAGTGAACTAGGGCTTTGGGTGCAAAAAGAGTATTCCACTCAAGGCTTATTCTACCATTGTCTAAGGTAATTTTCATGATCTTTTCATGTTGTTTGAGGTATTGAAAAGTTGAAACACTTGGATTGGGGAAGGATATAGAAAATTGGTCATAAATGTGGGAATAGTATCATTGTTGAGCCATAGTTTGGAACAAATCATTGATATGGATGTGTTATGATTATAAGTAGAATATAAATGGTATGTAGAACATGGGATGAGTATTATATGTGAAGGAACATGATAGTGAACTATGATCATGATTTTGGAAAATTGAAAGGAAATCGTGAAATGTGAATAATGTAAACAAACGACGATTGTTGTTCATGATATTGTAATTGTTGTTATGAATGTTTGGGGGTTGATTTAGAACATGGAGGAAGTCATATAAACAGAGGAAATACTGTGCAATTTTCTCTAGCTTTAGTAAGTACGTTCTTATAATTATTTAGCTAGTGTCAATACAAATCCTCTTGAAGGTAGAACGTGTGCATTAAAGGAGAACGAGCAAACGATAGAATTAAACGACAAAGGTATGTAAGGCTATCCCCTTTCCTTCAAAGGCATGGTTCCTATGTTTTGATTTCATACATGACACCTATACTATCTTTACTTCTAGAAATGCCAGAAGTCCATAGTTTTTGAAGAATCTTACGATAACTCCAATCCTAGAGATTTTCAAGCCTAAGGTTCTAGATGATTTCATGACGTGACTGAGTGAGCTATATAACATATGGCCTCAGCTTATGTCTGAGCGAGCTATATAATATATGGCCTCAGCTTATGTCTGAGTGTGCTATATAACATATGGCCTCAGTTTATGTCATGGACCATTCAAGGTGAGACCTAACGATGATGATGACGCCATAATGTACTCGGAGGTTTACGACCTTACGTCACTCCGATAGAGCGTACTTTTACTTGGGCTCTCATGCATGCGATGTATATTATATGTATTTATGATATGTATATGTATAGGGGACATGGGGAAAGGTAAGGCGCTATAGACGCATAGCCATCTTATCAGCTGGCATCTTATGATTTCATCCCGGACGCGGGATGCCCAGACGCAGGCTATATGGGTAATGGATCGGGCCGTTCGTTCCACGGTAATATATCTTGATATATGATGATATACGGATCGGGCTGCACGTTTCGCAGCAATACATGTTATGATGATATTTTTACGAGTATGCATGCATGACTCCGCTTTAAGAGGCAAGCAGACACCGGTTATCTTCTTATCTTAATTTTATTTTCCTGTTCCCTTGTTATTTTATGATGCATGCCTTACATACTCAGTACATTGTTCGTACTGACATCCTTTTTCTTCTTGGATGCTGTGCTCATGCCCGCAGGTAGACAGGGAGACGACCCAGCTTCCTAGGAGCCATACCAGCTTACACGAGAGCACTTCCATAGACCGGAGGTCCCGTTTCGAACATATTCTTTCGTGTACATTCTCGGATATGGTGGGGTCCTGTCCCATCTTCATGACTCCAGTACTTCATTTAAAGGCTCGTAGATACTCGTATGTGGGTAGCAGATGTTATGTGACCCTCGATGTATATTTTACATATTATTTTTTTGCTGCCACGAGGGCTTATATATATATATATATGTACATGTTTTATGGAGTATATATGTGTACAGAAGAAGACGATAGTAGTATGATGTGTGGTGCTCGGTAGTCGGCTCCGGGTGCCCGTCATGGCCCACTAGGCGGGTCGTGACAGGTATTCAGTGGGTGTGCTTCCAGTATGGTGAATTGAAGATTTAAGAAGACTTAGAACTAGCGAAGTCGGCTATGAGTAAGATCAGTTTGATAGAATTGCTTAAAGCTGCTCCGATAAAGCAAGTACTTTTCTAGCTAGAGTGAGTCATGGCTTCGAGCTGGTGTTCGTGTGTGTATAAGAAATTATGGTTTAAAGAATGGCTTTAGAATTGTTATAGCCCGTATTTCATGCGTTCGGATGTTGCGAGACAATGGTGAGAAGTTAAGGACAAGATTATTTTTAAAGAGTTATTTTAATGCACGAGGGGTTATGAATATTATTTATGAACATTGGTGGTATGGAAATATTGAGAAAGGTTAAGGGTAAAAAAGAGAATTTTGCAAAATGGCCAATGAAAATAATGTGGAAGGCTAGGGGTAAAATGGTAATATTGAGAAAAGTTGAGGGGCAAAATGGTAATCTCACAAAAGGTTCATGAAAATTCTAAAAGGGCCATATTGGCCATGTGACAAAAAAATAAAATAAAAAAGGAGAAGATGACACAACAAGTCATCTTTGTGGCCTTGAAAAAATTCAAGAAAAGAAAGGAATAATCTAGAGAAAATTGGTGGAAGACTAAGTGGCATGTGACCACCATGTGCCTATGTTATATATATATATGGAAGGGGTGATCATCTTTTAAGGAGAAGAGAAAGAAAAGAAAGAAAGAAAGAACAAGAAAAGAGAGAGAGGAGTCACGGCCAAAGGGGTGGCGGGACGCCCTTTGAGATTTGTCATGGAAAAATTATTTTCCTTCTAGTTTCCTACTAATTGAAAGGTCCCCGTCAACGTGGAGTGGTTGTTGGAGCAAGCCAAGCATTTATTTGGAGGATTTACCAATTCTAGTTAAGTGAAGAAGTTGAAGGAAAAAGGTATGTATCCAATCTTACTTCATGTGTTATGCATGGTTGTGAGTATTATAGTGTGGAAATGGGTGAAAATCATGGAAATATGAATGTTGTATAGTAGTGGCCGTGTGCATGGTGTATGTGTGATTGAGCCGTGTATGTGTGTGTTGTGTTGCATGGAAGATTAACTTGATTTCATGTTGTGTGTTGGTTGTAGGTTGCAATGTATAGAAATGGATGGAGAATTCATGAAAAATATGCATATGTGTGTGTTAGCCGAATGGTGTAGTTAATGGAAAGGTGTGACAAATTGATTTTACTTAGAGTGGTAATTGTTGTTATGGAAGATTCTATAAGGTAAAATAAGAATTAAATGGTTTGGAGGATCGAGAGTTGGGTTATAATGATTGAATTTGAAAGAGAAAAAAAACATGTTGTTGTTGTTGGAATGTATATAAATGAGTAAAAATGCATGAAGATATGTAAGGAGAGATTATGGTCGAAATAGGTGTTTTGGTAAGTTAGTGTAAATTAATGTAATTCGATATTCTAGTTGTTGTCGTTATGGGTCATGTAACGTTGAATGAAGAATGTGGTTGAAGTTAATGAATATAGATGATAATGAAATGTATGGTTATTGTTAAATTTGAAGGTTTCGGGTGAAGTAGTATGTCGATTGGTTCGACGGAATATTATGCGAATTGAATTGAATTGAACCTAATTGAATTGAATGGAATTGAATATAAATGGAATGTTGTTGGTAAGATTGTTGGTATTGTTGTTGGTTTGGCCGAGTTGAATTCTCGGATTGTTGTTGATTGATGAATTGAGCCGAGTTAGAATCTCGGGGATGGTGCAATTACAGGGGAGGTGCTGCCGAAATTTCGGCAGGCCATAAGTGAATGTACTTGAAAGGTTAAGGCAAGTATGTGTCGATGAATCTAACGATAATGTCGATCTTCTTGAATGTAGACTAAAAAGTTGGGCGAATAAGCGTGACGAGTAAGGCGCGGCGCGGTATGTTAAGGCTCGTCCCTTTTCTTTCTATGGCATGATACGTACGTGAGATTTGACAAATGCTTCCATAATGTTCCTATTTTAAAAAGTTAGAAATTATGATTTCAAAACATGATTTTTTCTTCTTAAAAGTTTATAAATGTTTTCAAAATATTCATTTTCTACAAATCCAAGTTTTACGTTTTTAATAGTTTTTATGACTAAAACGATGACTACGATTTCATGACGATAATGATGATACCCGATATGAGAAAATGTCTATGATGAATAAGGCGAGAACGTGTTCCTACTATGAATATGATGACACGAAAACATGAAGCTATTTCTTGATTTTCTTAGTCCTATTTATGAATAATGATTATTTCAAAGGTTCCAAAGCATATGAAACGACACCCGACGATCCTGTTCTATGTTTTCTCATGATGTTACTTTCCATTGATAGTCTCGCCTTATAGTACTAGTTCCGTCAAGGTGAGGCAAAGCGCCCATGATTATTCCATAATGTAATCGGAGGTTTCCGACCTTACGTCACTCCGATAAAGTTATAAACCGTTGGTTGGGCTCTTATGCATGCTTAAGTTATGCGCGGTCATACCGTGCCTATGTGGCCGGGCATGTCACCGCTACGGCGGCGGCTATTGGACGATTAAACCGTGCCTAGAAGGCGGGCATGTCACCGCTTATGCGGGCTGCGATGTATATCTTTTGGTCTAGAGGGCCGAGCCGGACCACCACTAGTGGGCGGCACGAGACAATTACCCGGACGCGGGAGGCCGGACGCGGGCTAATGATGTTATGTGATTCGGGACGGTATGATGCCGTATGTGATGCGTACAGACTATGTATGTATGTACGTGAAGAGTAACAGTAAGCATGCATGACTCCGCCTCAAGAGGCACTCAGATGTACAGACTACGTTTACAGCACATGATATGTTCTACAGTTCCATTCTGTTATTACTCATGAGTACAGTTTTACTATGTTGCTACTTAAGGTTATATCTCCTATTATATTATCGTTCATGCCTTACATACTCGACACATTGCTCGTCGACCCCTTTTCTTCGGGGGCTGCGTTTCATGCCGCGTGTGCACCCGCATGATCGAACGTCATTATAGAAGATGTTCCGGCGAGTTGGCATCTCCATTTGCTCTGAGAGTTGCGGATCAAGAGTCCTACGCTATGATGTCATGTTCGAGTTAGAGACTTTGCGGACACGGTCGTGGATTTCGGGAGTCGATGCATACTATGATACAAGTTTTGCACAGTTATATATATTATTTGATTTAAAGGCAACAGAAGAATACTTTAGAAATCTTGTTATGTATACTGGATGTAGAGGTCCAAAAAAAAAAAAAAAAATTTAGTACGTAGTAAGAGTTAGCGGGTTCGCTCGGCTCCGGTCACGGGGTCGGGTGCCCATCACACCCTAGTGAGATCGGGGTGTGACAAGAATGGTGAAAGAAAGGTTAGCAGAATCAGAGTATTTTACCGGTTCAGAGTGGGCTAGGATTGTGTCTTTATCTAAAGGTTCGTGTTATTTTGAGAAATATTGTGGGACCTATTGGTCGCGTTCAAAGGTATGGTTATATCAAATCAAAGAATTCCAGCAGTAACAGTTCTTATATTCAAGGGTCAGTTGTGAAAGAAATTCGAGTATTTTGGATCTTTGAGTTAAATTAAGAAAGTTTGACTGATAAGGTGAACGGGCAGTGTTGTTGGTGTAGTTCTTACCGTAGAGGCTTCCAGGTGGTTATAATGCAGGTTCCTTGATTATTGTCAGCTTTCCTACTCTCTTTCTTCATTCGAGGACGAACGATTATTTAATTGATATTTGATGTAACGACTTGTTTGGTCGTTATTATAGTTTTGACCTATTTACCCTCATTGACCTTCCCTGGGCCCTGTTAGTATGATATGGTTCCCACGTATTCAGGCAAGTTTTATGATGAGTTATGTCAAATAGAGCCTTAAAGTGAAAAGTGTTTGATCAATAGTTGACTTTTGGGTAAATGGACCTTTTTCAAAAATCTATCTATTTCGAGAGGCCCAGATGGTCAATTATGACTAGGCGAGGTATTTGGTTCGGTTCTCGAGGCATTCGACTACATTCTGGGTCATTGGTTGGGAACTTGACTTTTGGCCATTGGGTGTTGACTTGATCAAAAAGACCTCCGTTGGGAATTCCGAGGCGCGGGTGAGTTCGTAGAAGGTTTTTGAGTGTGTCCGCATGTTTGGTTTGCATCTGGAAGGTCTCGGATGAATGTCATATTTTGGGAAGAACTGATGGAAAAACCAGAAAATCTTCTAGTGTCTGGTACTTGCTGCAGCGATGACAAGTGCGCTACAGCGGACCCGCCACGGCATGGCCTGGTCCGCTGGCCTGGGACTTGGGAAGTTTTGGGGCATCCGCTACAGCGGCAGTCTTCCCACTGTAGCGAGGTAGCCATAGTAGACCACCACCGCGATAGCGAGTCCGCTGCAGCGGAACTTGGGCCGCTGTGGTGGATTACGCGGACCAGAATCATTTACTTAAGTCTAATTTTTGAGTCTTAAGTTCCATTCACAAAAAAACCTAATTCTAAGAGCTTGGGGAGGCGAATATTAAAGAAACATAGTGGAATCATCTTTAGGGGCTAAGTTCCAACCCATTGTCTTGCTTATTTACCTTTCTTCCTTCAGATTCCATGGGGGTTTAACGTCCTAGATTGGTGGGTGAAGAGACCTAGGCTTCTAATCATAAACCCTTATTGTTGCTTCAATTACCATTTGTATCATCTAGAAGTGTTGATTAACACCGTCTAGAATTAAATTGCTCTATAGTTCGAGAATCTAATCATGAGACATACGGTTTCACCCAAATTTGGGGGTTTTGACTAATTGATGAAATTGAAGGGCCTAATGTGATTAGAAACCCATGAATTTAAGGATTATGATCGTTGGGACTACGGTTAAGGTAATTTCACCCTTAATTTTTTGTTTTTCCCTTGTGACTCGCTAAGGGCATTTTGGGTATTTTGATTAACCCTTCCTGAATTGATTCCTCTTTCAATTAGTTGGTTGTTGTGGTCACTAACTTACTTGTGAGGTTATTTACCAGACTACCATCATTCTGAGGCGCTTCAGAAATAGAAGGCTCATGTAGAGTAGTTCGTGCCTCCTATTCTGCATTCAAGGTAGGTTACGGCTTATCTTAGTTAGACTTTGTTTAGATATTATGTAGAATTGACTGAAGAAAGCATGATTAGTTCTTTGGACATGATGTCTGGTTGGATATTACCTAGGTTGGTATGATTTCTGACTATGTGGCCTTGTCGCCATAATTTACGCATTGTGATGGTGTATTTGTATTCGTATTGTGGTGATTTAGGATGGAATTCTATTAGATTGGTTAATTGTGGCTTGTTTCCCTGTTGTTGTGATTAGGTTTGTTGCCTTAATTGTTGTTATATGATATGTGTTGCAATCATTTCTCTGTTGCTGTGTCATTTATCATCGGAGAAAGGAAGGATAATGAGACTAGGCCTAAATCGTGTTGTATAATTATGATGATATCATGCATTCGATATCAATATACATGTTTAATGACTTAGTTTGAGGTGTACTTGCTATATTTGTAAGTAAAGGGTGTCATAGACTGTTTATGTTAATTGAGATATTTTCTATGATTCACTCCATGGTTGAACTGATTTATCTAAGTCCTAATATGGCTTATGGCATTGTGACTTGTACTTTCATTGGTATCTGATTTTATTGATTTATCATGCTTACTTTTGAGTTGGTGTTTCATCTTGGGGTTCTAGACTTGAACCATATTTTGAATACTCATATTGCATAAAATATATGTGTATAAGGCACATCTGACAGGGGGGAAGGATGTGGCCTATCTTGTGATATGTATAAGGCACATTTGACAGGGAGTGAGGATGTGACCTATTGTGTGGACTCGTGATCCTTGGTATGTCCTGGAGCGAGTGGTACATGGACGCCATGGGTCCCCCGCGGATCATGACTATTGTGCGAACAATGCCTTTAGCATGTGTGTACAGGTTTGAGGTATTTGTCCAGTGTATTGCATTGCATATTGTTACATTTTATTATATATCATCATATGGCTTTTCACGTATGATTTGGTATGGTTTGTTCGTATCAATTATTGTGGCATAGATCGGATTATAGACTGGGTTAGATTGCGGATTAGTGACTCTGCCTAGGTTAAGAACTTGGATTTGTGATTATCGTTTGAGATTATTATGACTCGACAGACTTGTGGTTTAGAAGCTTCATCTTAGGTTGTGATTCAGTTATGGGATATTTTGTGACCTTGGTTTGGGTATTATATGCCTATCTGCTTATCCTGTTGATTTTACATTTATATGTGTGAACTAATCTTAGTCGGCCTATGATGCCTACTTAGTAGTTGTTTATACTGATGCTACTCTTGTTGTACTCTTCTTGTGAGTAAAGAGTCTGTTACTAGTTCCAGTTCCCGTTGTCGAGAGTGATCCGAGTCTACTCAACAGAGATTCCAGGGTGAGCTTTGGGGCTAGATCCGCACTCGGAGACTCTTCTTTGTATTTAACTTTCTACTTTGTATTCTTGAGACAGCATTGATATTTGAGATTTGTACTTCCTATCACACTTGTATCTATGTAATAGTGGCTCTTGTACTAGTCCAGACCAGATTTTGGGGTTATTCTTTCTTCCGCACTTATCATTTATGTAACTTAAATGTATTAGCTAAATCATTATTTATTTCCACAAAATTCTTATAAATTGTTTGAAATGATTTGGGGAAATGGTTCGCCTACCAGGGGTATAGTGTAGGTGCCATGCCGATTCACGGATTGGGTCGTGACAGGGAACATCATTGTTCTTGCCCACGCCACGTTCTTCCATGATATACGAAAGTTTACCAAAACTAGGGTTCTAGACATGTTCATGATAACCCTAAGTACATGTACCATGATATACCATGTTTGTATGATTAATTCGTTATTGTGCTCTTAATAATCCATATTGATTATTAAGAATCTGTTTGTAATCTATGCAAATCCATACTTTGCATTCCATGTGTTCTTAAATGCAAGATATGAACTTTTATATTTATTTTCATGAACTTCTACATGCTTCCATGTTTTCATACAAGTTATATTATATATCCATCTTCATGTTATAATACAATCACGAACAATGTCTACAATCATGTTTATATAATTCATGGGCTACTAAGCCAATTATATCCATGTTCATGTTTTGAGAGTTGCACAAATTACCGAGAAGGCTCAGTCAGCCTGAAACTACGTATGCCAGCGTAGGATAAGGATAGCTCCTCCCAGTTAGGACGATTTTGTCACGACCCAACCCCGTAGGCCGTGACTAGTGCCCGAGCTGGGCACTCGTACACACCCATTAACCAGAATCAGCATACAAATAACTTATACATACAGGAAAGTAAGACGTCGCCCCAAAGCTGTCACACATATATATATATACAGATCGCAGTCACAACTTTCAGCAGAGGATATCACACATAAGCCGGCAAGGCTGTCATAATACAGGGGGACGTCCAAATCACAAATCACACAGACACAACTGAACAGTGACTACCCACAACCCACACATATGTGTCTACAGACCTCTAAGAGTAATAACAGAATCATATGACGGGACAGGGCCCCGCCGTACCCCTGAATAGACATATACATACACATATATATAACGAAGGTGTCTGTACCCAAAATATAGGCTCCGAAACAAGGGAGCGCTCCAAGATAGCTGAATGAAAATCCTAAGCTGGCGGATCACCCCAACGAGTATCTGTACCTGCGGTCATGAAACGCAGCCCCCGAAGAAAGGGGGGTCAGTACAAAATATGTACTGAGTATATAAAGCATGAAATACAGTAAACAGGATCATAATCGGAACAAGAAGTACAGAAAATAAGTACAATATCCAAAATACCAAAATGCTTACTTATTAAAACACAAATCATGCACGGGGCTCGAGAATATGGTCGCTCTCCCGTCATTGGCGCCATAACACATCATACTCCAGAAGATTGCATATCTCCGTAACCCGGCATATCTCCATAACACATCATAACGCCATAACACCAGAATATATATACGGTACCCAGCCCTCTAGCGAGGGACTCGGTGAACCATAATACATCATACTCCGGAATATAGCATAGTGCGCATGATGACATAACCGGCCCGAGACTCGGCGAAAGATGTAACAACAGTATGCACGAGCAGAGTCGTGAGTAACCATATGCATATAAATCATCATTATAGACTCAGTAGATAAGTAGGTAACCGACACTCAGTATGCACGAGCAGAGTCGTGAGTAACCATATGCATATAAATCATCATTATAGACTCAGTAGATAAGTAGGTAACCGACACTCGAGGGTTAAGACGATAGTCAAGTTAAGTTCTTTCAAAATGTCATTGGAACTAAACAAAGGAAAATCTCGGGAACCACAGACAAGTATCAAACCAATCCGAGCACGCCTATGAAAGTTACGGGCGTTACTCGTTATGGACTCTTCTACGAACGTATCGAAGCGATCTGAGCCCGTCTATGAAAGTTAGGGACCTTATTCGACATGGAATCCTTTAGGAACAAAACTTTTTATGCAACATTTGAAATCCAATCATACAAAAGACACAAGGACCATAGTTCGACTATATTAAGAATGCTAATCATCAAGAAGTGAATAAGAATCGTAGACATGCTCGGATCTTAAGAATAGAGTTACCCCAAGGCTCGTATCATATCCTACTTACATCTAAGACATGCCAAAAGAAAGAAAGGGTAAGCTTTACATACCTCGTCCGCTTCTTAAGCTAATCCGAACTTAAGTCTCAGACTTCCCAAGATCTACAATAACGTCATTAGATACCAAACATTAGCTATAGGCACTTAGGAATTCAATCCCAAGTTAGCACTTGATTTACAGAAATTTGGGCAGCATTTTCCCTATAAACTCAACAAACCCCAAGAATTCAACTCGGCCAAATCATCAACAACAATACCAACAACCATACTAACAACATCCACAATTAATTCAAAACGCATTCGAATGTTAGTAACTATTTTCTACATAATTCGACAACATTCGATTTATATTCAAATCAACCGCATACAATCAAGCCAACATCAATAGTCACACATTCAAGTACTAATCCGAGACCATTCAAACAAAACTCAAGAACACTTCCAACAATCCGTACAATATTCAAACAAGCCAACCAACACACGACATAACCCGAAACCTTCCAACTTCAATAGGAACAACAACAACACATTTCTTTCTTCCAAATTCATGAACTACACCAACAATCTACACGTTAACAACTTCATTCTCATAAATACAAGAAACTATATTAAAATCACATTGGCTTCTAAAACAGCCCACAAACGATTACAACTTCAACTTGAACCATTAAACCTTCTTTTGCATCATATAATCCACAACAATCAACAACCAAAACACTAAGTAAAATTTGTTCATCATGTCCTACCAAAAACAGCCCCTACGGCCAAGCACCAACACACCTAATTTCATGATTTTCATGAATTTCCACACGCTACAACACGCATAAACCATCCATAACATATGAAAAGAAGATTAAACCTTACCTTTTCCACTTAGTTCTTCAACTTGGCTAGGGTTGGTGCTTTGCAAGAATGAATGGTTTGCTTGCTCCAACAACTACTCCACGTGAATAAGGACCTTACCATTGGTTGAAAAGCTAGAAGAAAATTATTTTTTGATCAAGATTTTGTGGCACCATATTCGGCCAGCCTTGGCCGAATTGCTCTCTCTTTGTTTTCTCCATGTTTCTCCAAGCTTCTAAGTGTGGAAAGATGACTAATTGTCTTGCTCATCATCTAATATGTACATATATAATTCATCCATGTGTACCATGCCCCACACATGGCTTAGATCAATTAAAATTAGCCAAGCCATGGGTGGGAACCCACACTACATCACACGGCCAACTTGGCTTGGTTTTATGAAATAATAACTTTTCATAATTCACTTTTAACCCCAAATTTTTCTTAATATTCTATGCCAATAAAATTTTAAGCAACTTGTGCCTTAAAACAAAATCGGAGGTTAAAAGTCTCTACCTCGTATCCCGAAATAGTCTTGTCCTTAACTTATCGTAGTTAGCTCGGAATGTCCTAATGTACAAAATACGAGATATAACATCCTCCCCCCCTTTAGAACATTCGTCCTCGAATGTTAAACTAGTCTCTGGTCTTATAAGCATTTCGGGGGAGAGTCTCTTTTATGGCTACCATACACAGTTCATTTATCAATCAACATAACCAATTAAGGAGTTTAGATTACTTGTAGGCATAGGAAACAAGTAGGGATACGTACTCTTCATCTCTTCCCTGTTATTGTTTCGCCACAATACCTTAACGGAAGCTATGTCTTTAGTACGCAACCTTCTCACCTGTCGATCCAGTATGGTTATGGGCTGCTCCTCGTAGGATAACTCCTCTGTTACCTGGATATCATCTATGGGAAATACTCTGGAGGGATCGCCTATACCTTTACGAAGCATTGACATGTGGAAGACTGGATGCATGCCTCCAATTCAGGTGGTAGGTCTAATTCATAGGCAACCTTGCCTACCTTACGGACGATCTGATAAGGTCCAATATACCTCGGACTGAGCTTTCCCTTTCTGTCGAATCTTATAACACCCTTTAAGGGTGACACTTTCAAAGATACCCAATCGTCGACCTGGAACTCTAAGTGTCGACATCGATTATCTGCATATGACTTCTGTCGACTCTGAGCTGCTATTAACCGTTTCCGAATGAGTTTTACCTTATCAATGGCTTGCTAAATTATATCTGGGCCGATTAACTTAATTTCACCAACATCGAACCAGCCAGTAGGTGATTTGCACTTTCTGTCACACCGAGTCTCATACGGTGCTATCTGGATGCTAGAATGGTAGCTATTATTATAGGCAAACTCCATAAGTGGCAGATGATCATCCCAGCCACCTCTGAAATCAATAAAGCAAGCCCGCAACATATCCCTTAGCGTCCCGAATAGTACGCTCGGTGCCCGTCCGTCGGTCGAGGGTGACATACTGTATCGAGATTCACTTGTGACCTCATCCCTTCTGGAGCGATCTCCAGAAGTTAGCTGTAAATTGAGCTCCTCTGTCTGAGATCATAGATGTAAGGGCTTTGTGAAGTCTCTCTGTATAATTTCGCATAACCTTTAACTGGATAAATGGTCTTGAATATGCTCTTGTACTGACTCCTTGTGGTTCAATGGTCGGCGTCATTAGTCCTTACATCCTTGTCACCATTTACCTCTACATTCCGAGTACTCACCCAACATGACTTTGTCGCTAGTGAGTATAATGGTTATATCCCTTAAACTATTCCTCCTAGTTCCTTCCCAGGACTACTTCCATCGATCCAAAGTATGTATATACGTAATGGTTCTGCACCCTTCACTACCCTTCACAGTACAGCTACACTTATGGCAACTCATAATTCAAGTTCATACTAAATCCTTGGGCTCTTGCCATAACTATTCGTTTAGCTTTCTGCCACAACTGTTTCTTTAACCTTTATCTCTCAAATCTTACAATACAACCCAAAAGCATAGGGTTACGGAAATTCTTACTCCCTTACGATTCTCTCATAACCCAAGTATACGTGTCTTCGATTTCCTTGTATTGGCGATCGTTTCTGTTATAACCCGTATCTCACACCTTTGGACACCTCGGGATTTTTGAGTTAAGTTGAGGACAATGCAATGTATTGATCTTGTTCGATATATATGTTGGTTGTGGAAAAATTTAGACGTGGAAATATTGGAAAAGGCTAAGGGCAAAATTGGAATTTCAAAAAATTAGTTTCATGAATTACAAAAAAAATTATGGACTAAGTAATTGGGCTTGGAAATGGAAAAAAAAAATGGGCCAAGCCCATGTAATTAAAATTGGTATTATAAAGGAAAATAAGGGGGCTAAAGGGATATTCAAGAAACTTCAAGAAAATGAAGAAAGAAGAAAGAAAGAAAGAAGGAGAAATAATAACCATGGCCATTCGGCCATGGTCCTCAAACTTGGTCCCCTTAAATTTTGTTTCCAAAAATTATTTTCTTGTTATATTCCTACTAATTCAAGGGTCCTCTACAACGTGGTATAATTATTTCGGAAGATAAGTCGTCCGTTTCGTCGTTTGGGCAAATTGGTGAAGTGGAGAAGTTGAGAGAAAAAGGTATGATTCACTCCTTTTTTATGGGTTATAAATGCTTTGTTGAGATTGTAGTACGTGGGAACGAATAGAATTCATGGAAATATGGATGTTTGCATGGTATTTATATATGCATGTATATGGCCGTGTGTGTATGTTGTTGAATAGGTAAGATGAGTTGAATTTTATGTTGTAATTTAGTTGTGGTTATTGTGGAAATTGTATTGAAAATGAAAGTTGAATGAAAATGGGATGAAGTTGGAAATTGGCCTATGGCCGTGTGGTATGTGATAGGGGAATTGTGATGGATTTATTTTGTTTAACGTGTTAGTTGTGTTATTGTGATCATTATAATGTAAATGAAGATTATATGGGTCAAGTTTGCATGAAAATGGAATGTGGAGAGTTATGTCACATTAATGTGATTTTATGGTATTAAGATCATGAAGTTGTTAAGGTGTAAATTGTTGTTGTTGGAGATGAATTAGTAAGTAGGAAATGTGTTGGAATGGTTTTGTTTCATATATATGAGAATTTTGGATGGAATATGGAAATTGATGAAATTGTTGAATATCGGACGTATAGCTTGAAATGCTCTTAGTTTATGTTTAAATGATCTCAAATTAGTGAATGAATACGTAAACGTTCATGTTGGTTCGAATGTGCGTAATTGGATTGAAAGTTGACATACTATGTAGTAAGGAAGACTACTTATGTTGAAATGTGTTTCGGATTGGTTGTTTATATTGTTGTTGATATGGTTGTTGTTATTTTGGCCGAGTTCCATCCTCGGTTGTTGTTGATTGAAATTGGCCGAGTTTAAATCTCGGGGATGTTGTATTTATAAGGAGGTGCGTCGAAATTTCGGTAGGCAAATACTAAACCCAAGTTGGAATTTTAAACCTCATGAATAGTAATTGGTAACGTGACCATTCGTAGGTTTTCGATGAAACAGGATTGGAGTTTCGACGAGCTTAAAAAAGCGAGAAAGGTATGTAAGGCTCCACC